>NC_037638.1:19996201-20296201 GCF_003254395.2 Apis mellifera
GGAACGGGGACGAGGCCCGAGGCGGTTGGGAAACAACCGCGAAACAAACGACAGAAGTGGCTTTTCTTCGATGAGGACAAAAGGGAAAAAATTCGTAAAGCGCCAATATCGCGGCGAGGGTGGCCGTGAGCGTAGACGGTCGAAATAATGGGAGCCCGGGTTAAAAACGCATCTGCTCGCGTGCCCTTTCTCTCCTTTTTCCCAACCTGCCCCGTCCTTGTTAAACTTTCGATAAATAATACGCGATCGACGTAATGAAATCATATCGTTGGTCAAGTGAGTCGATTCGCTTTTTTCCTTTTCTTTATCGCGCATAAATATTATTCCATCCCGTCGATGAATCGAAAAATTACTCTTTTATTCGATTTAATGGAGGAGTGCGTCCATGAGAAAAATCGAAAATCGTAAAAAAAAGGGAAAAGGTTCGAATCATAAATACGCCGAGGCAATAATTTATGCGGATCCTCGAATGGAGCATCGAAAGGATGATGTGAATGATGGTGGATTTGCGCGCGAGCGGGGCAATTTGGCGACATTAATTCTCAGAGGTATTCAGCCTTTTTCTTCCTTTTTTTTTTTCTTTTTTTTTTTATCTTGCGCAAAAGAAAAGAAGAATCCTCGAGGCTCGAGGTGAAGCGTCAGCCTCGAAAAGTGGCATTCAAAGGGAATTTCTTTTCCTTGTTTCGTTTACATACGCCGCAAATGCACCGCACCGTGAAAACGAGCCCTTTCACCAGGGCCGCACAATGCGTTGCGCGCAGATTTTTAACGAGACTTTGTAAAGGATGAGAGAGCAAGAAACGTCTGTCTATGGCTTCAGCGATGAAAAGTGACAACGGGTGGAAACGGATGGAATAAGTTAAAAAGGTCTTATCGATGTTATCGAGTAACGTTTCACTCTATGACAACTTGATAGTTCATTACTGGTTCATTGATAAAGTTTAATTTTCAAATTTTAAGATATAACAAACAATGGTATTTCAGAACACGTTATTCCTAATTGTTGTCGAGAGAGAAAGAAAAATCTGTGAAGCGAGCAAGTTTCACAAAGCGTTTTGTTAACCATCCCAATTCGATTCTTAAAAAAAAAAAAAAAAGAAACCATAACCCTCTCCACGCTTCTCAATTATTATTCGCATCCGATATCCGTTCTTTATTTCCTCCCCTCTAACGTTGCACGCCTCTAAAAAAATTCATCTAAAAAAAATCTGGAAACCTTGTTCTCTTCGAGCTCACGGCGACGATGACGAGCGCTCGAATTAAAATTTTCCAGGGATCTGCGCAAACGAAGGCGGGTATATGAACGGCGAAACAACGAAACGAGACAAAAGAGAAGAGAGAGAGAGAGAGGGAAGCAGGGTTGAAAACTCTCTCAGGTGGTATATAGTACGAGAGCGGGCTCTGGATAAAAACGAAATAATTTTCCTCGTGAATTGAAACGATTCCCGCGAAAAGGGGATCCTTTCCTGGAACGGGGACGAGGCCCGAGGCGGTTGGGAAACAACCGCGGAAACAAACGACAGAAGTGGCTTTTCTTCGTGAGGACAAAAAGGGAAAAAATTCGTAAAGCGCCAATATCGCGGCGAGGGGTGGCCGTGAGCGTAGACGGTCGAAATAATGGGAGCCCGGGTTAAAAACGCATCTGCTCGCGTGCCCTTTCTCTCCTTTTTCCCAAACCTGCCCCGTCCTTGTTAAACTTTCGATAAATAATACGCGATCGACGTAATGAAAATCATATCGTTGGTCAAGTGAGTCGATTCGCTTTTTTCCTTTTCTTTATCGCGCATAAATATTATTCCATCCCGTCGATGAATCGAAAAATTACTCTTTTATTCGATTTAATGGAGGAGTGCGTCCATGAGAAAAATCGAAAATCGTAAAAAAAAGGGAAAAGGTTCGAATCATAAATACGCCGAGGCAATAATTTATGCGGATCCTCGAATGGAGCATCGAAAGGATGATGTGAATGATGGTGGATTTGCGCGCGAGCGGGGCAATTTGGCGACATTAATTCTCAGAGGTATTCAGCCTTTTTCTTCCTTTTTTTTTTTCTTTTTTTTTTTATCTTGCGGCAAAAGAAAAGAAGAATCCTCGAGGCTCGAGGTGAAGCGTCAGCCTCGAAAAGTGGCATTCAAAGGGAATTTCTTTTCCTTGTTTCGTTTACATACGCCGCAAATGCACCGCACCGTGAAAACGAGCCCTTTCACCAGGGCCGCACAATGCGTTGCGCGCAGATTTTTAACGAGACTTTGTAAATGGATGAGAGAGCAAGAAACGTCTGTCTATGGCGTTCAGCGATGAAAAGTGACAACGGGTGGAAACGGATGGAATAAGTTAAAAAGGTCTTATCGATGTTATCGAGTAACGTTTCATTCTATGACAACTTGATAGTTCATTACTGGTTCATTGATAAAGTTTAATTTTCAAATTTTAAGATATAACAAACAATGGTATTTCAGAACACGTTATTCCTAATTGTTGTCGAGAGAGAAAGAAAAATCTGTGAAGCGAGCAAGTTTCACAAAGCGTTTTGTTAACCATCCCAATTCGATTCTTAAAAAAAAAAAAAAAAGAAACCATAACCCTCTCCACGCTTCTCAATTATTATTCGCATCCGATATCCGTTCTTTATTTCCTCCCCTCTAACGTTGCACGCCTCTAACAAATTCATCTAAAAAAAATCTGGAAACCTTGTTCTCTTCGAGCTCACGGCGACGATGACGAGCGCTCGAATTAAAATTTTCCAGGGATCTGCGCAAACGAAGGCGGGTATATGAACGGCGAAACAACGAAACGAGACAAAAGAGAAGAGAGAGAGAGAGAGGGAAGCAGGGTTGAAAACTCTCTCAGGTGGTATATAGTACGAGAGCGGGCTCTGGATAAAAACGAAATAATTTTCCTCGTTGAATTGAAACGATTCCCGCGAAAAGGGGCATCGCCCGGGGAGCTAAAAGCGTCCCGTTTCAAATCTAATATCCCTTGAAAAAGACAAAGCACTCCCCTTGGAGATCGTTTACGTACATTGTAAACCGAAAAGGACATGAAAGAATGCCGCCAAAGGGGTGACGGACGGCAGCCGCGTTAGGGGGAGAGGCGGGCGGCTCGTTCAGGGAGAAGAAAAGCACGCTGGCTCCCGTTTTCCGCGTGGCTCCGTCACCCTCTCCCTCGCCGCCCGATTCCACGAGGCCGGTGTTTATCCTAGGCGTGCAAACAAGCCGCGGTTTCCTCTGGAAACCTTCGAAAGTAGACGGAGGAAGCGCGAGGAACGGCCTCGGGCCGGCCGCGGGAACCAAGCGTGTCCAAAGCTGTGGAAAGAGTGGCGCGGCGCGGCGTTGGATCCGCTTGCCGCTTCCCTTGAATTATTAGTGGATTACGTCGTGTCGAGAAAGCTTCTCGTTTTCTTCTCGCTTGGGAGGGACAGACATTAGCCTCGCTGAGGAAAAAAGAGAGAGAGAAGGAAGAAGGACCAGAGAGGACAGCGAGCATCCGAAGGGAAAGAGATGCCGAATCCCGGCGCACAACGCGCGCATATATACACACACACGTGCAAAGAGAGACGAAAGAGATGAAAGGGTAGGCGAGCTAATTCGTCGACAGGAGTGTCGGCCAGAGGAGACACCGACAACGGTTCTATACTCGTTCCCAGACACGTTGCTGGGGAGCCACGGTGGACCACGCGAGACTAGCGATGGCTTCGACACGCCTTCCAACTTTTTCCACCACGAAAATGGCAAGGGAAAATATGACCAAAGTTTTTTACTCCAAACTTTGCAACTCGATTCCCCGCTCTGAAATTTGTATCACCATCCCTTACCTGTTCTTCCATTCTTTTTATTCCTGCCCCGATTGAATGTTCGAGATAAGGCTAAATCAGCTCCGAGTGAGTTAATTTTAATTTAAACGTAATTCGATTTGCCATCCTGATAGTTTTACTTACTTGGATACAATAGTTTTAAAATCGTCGAGGAGTTAATTAAATCTCAGGAGTTAATTTAATCATATAGTATAGTTCACGGATGGTGAACACAAATTTCTAAGGGATCTCTCGTCATTTGCATATATATACATTTTCCTTGGTTGGAAGAGCAGAAAAAAACCACCAGAGAGTTTGATGCGCCCATTGAAAACGATACCATCATATCATAATCCACACCACCGACTGTTCGAAATTTTCCATCGTATCGAATCTCGGCGCGGAAGTTTCGCGGTCGTCGTTGACGATGATCGAATTTCGATTATCGGATTTCGAGAGGAAATCGTCCCGCTTACCTTGCGCGCGCCTTAAAAATTCCTTTCTCTTCGAAACTTTCGACTGCCTATATATATATATATATCCCTTTAAGGCATCGAGACTTATGAATGGAAACACTGACCCACAAAGAGAGAGAGAGACGAGAGAGAAAAAAAGTTGGATGGAGAGAGAGGGCCTGTAAAAAGGCATGCGAGGGTAACACGAGCGAAACGGGGATACGAAGAAAAAAGAAAGAGGCGGTTCGAAGCGTTCGACCTGATCAGAGATAGAAAAACTGGACGAAAAAGTATGTATGCCCGAGGTCTGGCGAAACCTGAGAACCATTATCGTAAGCAACGAGCGATACGTAAGTAGCTAGACCGAAATCCGATACGTTCCGCCAATTGGGAACCTTGCGGCAAGACAGATCTATCGTTGACCGTTTTTCTTTTCTCTTTCGTTACAAATAGACAATACAGAAAACGATTGTATTAGATTGTATTACGTGTATTAGATAAGTAAGAAGAAAATATAGAAATTTATTAAACTATTTATAATACATCTTTCTTCTGTATTCGATAGAATTCTCTAATAATAAAATAATGAGACGAATTGATCTCTTATCGAGAAAATAACCAACAATAATATCTTAATAAACCTGAATTTCTTATTTTTATCTTAATATAAAAAGAAACGCAAATACCCACAAATACTATAATATTCTTCTTATCGATTGCAAAAATTTTTTTCTTACAGAACCTATCCTCACGATATCCTCCTCCCGCCGCGCATTTCTCTACATTTGCCCGCCTATCGATATCCAACCACGAAGCCGATGCAGAAACCGGCGATACACGATACATTCGTGCGTAATAGCCGGCGCGCTCTCCTCCCGAGTTTGCTCGCCCAGTTTGCCCGGGCCCTCCGGGATCCCTGGCCCGCGTTATACGGGCTCGATAGCGCGTAAACAACGCGTTTCCGGGGCTTATCTGCCAAGCCGGCCAACCCGGCCAAGCCGGTGTCGGGTTCCTCGAAAGAGGAACACCGTCAGCGATATACGGTTTAAAAAAGAAACGGGATCGGTCCGAGCCGCCGGATTTGTTTATTTAGAAAGCAATCGCTCGGGACGATCTCTCTCCTCCACTGTTGGCGATTGCCTGCCCCTTGGCCCTTTCAACGGACGCATCGGTTTCGAGTAGCTTTGCGCTTCCGTTTCACCGATCGGGTGGACCGCAAGGGTTGCCTGCACGCGGGGACCATTCTCCACGACCCTCTCTATTCAATTGTTTCTAACAATTATTGTTCCAATAATTGAATCACACCGCTTTCGATTGAAGTAATACATGTGTAACTAATGAAATGTAGAAATATGTATAATGTATTGTTACATTGAATAAATATGTTTTGAGCAATATTAGTGTTCGTTATTTATCCATGTTTATATTTATATACATCACGACGTAGGATTTATTGCGTTCCTTCTGCAAAAAGAAATCTTTGTGGATATGATTTGATGGAGCAGAGAAAGAAATTCCAGGGAGACAGGATTCGGATTGACAACCACTGTTACATATACGAGAGGAGTTATATATCGTTTATGATTACATTAATGCAAAACGATCCTCCGATTAGGTAGCTCAAAGGCATTGCCCTCATTATATGTATCGCATTTGCGCATAAGATCTGTCATCAGAGATCGATATCGCTCCTTACGTTGGCGAATCGAACGCGGCCGCTTATATACGAATATACAGTTGTTGTAAAATGGAAACGGAGTCGGGAGGAAGGAAGAAGGGGATTATTTCGCGGAATATAGGCACGTTATCTTCGAAGCGAGGAGAGATATCGGCATCTGATGATACATTATACGCATACATTAACGATCTTATCGCCGCGGCGCCTTTTGAGTTGACTAACAAAAGGATCAAATTATATTTCTATATGTTCAAAGGTTAACGACATCGTTATTAATTTCCACGAAACGAATATAGCTCGGTTCTATAGAGGACAATGCCCTTCTCAGTTAAAACATCATGTTCTTAATATCGATAATTCTTACTTTTTCTCTTCTTTCTCTTTTTCTTTCCTTTTTTTATATTGATACACTTGAAATCCCATTTATCTGTCTTTTATCTTTCGAGCAAAGTTAAAAAGTTGGTACGAACTTTGCGGAAAAAATTAATTTCGGTTAACGAGGGGGCAAGGAACAAAGAAAACGATGAAACTCGAAACTTCTCAGATGGATAATTCTTAATCGAGGAGGATTAAAACGATATCCAGGCGAAAAATTCGACAAAGTAAAATTAAAAATCGATTTTTACAACCGATTTTTCAATAATCCATCGTTTCGAGAAAAAAAGTTCGCCGTTGATTGGATCACAGAGATTTTTAGCAGGCGAATAAGCATCTGATTTTTCGTTCTTATGCTCTCGGTCGGCATAGAATCAGCCGTACACGCGTCGTAGAACCGTATTAAGGGGGATAGAAAGAGAGAGGAGGGCGAGAGAGGGTGACCGACGTACCCTCTCCTGTCCTTTCTTCGCAAGACGAAGAAAACAAGGCTCGGCGAGGGTGGGACGAGGAAAAGGATTAAGAGAAAGAAGGAGAGAACGCGCATCGGTCGGAAAGAAGAGAGGCGGAGAGAGAGAGAGACACTGGCGAAGCGGGAAGGAATGAGAGAGAGAGAGAGAGAGAGAGAGCAGGGTGGCTCTGTTCGGGGGTCGGTCGTTGCTATGGGGATGGTAGTAAAGCAGGGAAAGGGAAGGGAGGGTCGGTCGATGCAAACGCACCATAAACTTTTATAGCTCTCCAGAACTGTACCTATCCGCCCTCGTCTGCCGCAGCTCTGGGTCGCCGCCGACTACGCCGCTTCTTCCTTTCGGGGAAACTCTCCTCCTCCTCCGTTACACGCCTTTGACCAAATCCCAATTTTTTTTCCTCCTTTTCCTTTCTCTTCCCTCCCTTTTTTTCCTTTCTCCTTCTTCTTCTTTCTCTCCATCGGGCCGAAAATCGACCAAATATCGATGGAAAACAAAAGAAGACCGATTTCCTATGCTATTCCCGGGACACGTGGCCCAGCTCCCAGGGAGAATCAATTTTAATGCGAACACGTACACGCGGCGTAGCAGAAGAATATCGCATGGCCACCATCTATCCTTTGAAAATGCTGCACGATTCTCTCTCTTCCCCCCTCCCTTCGCTTTTGAAACGCTTTTCGATCGCGATCGTTTCGACCAGGACAAAAGAGGGGATGATATCCTCGGGCTTTGTACAGCGGACGCGTGGAATCGACATTTTTTTCCGTGTCGTCGCGGAAGGAAACACGGGATATTATCGGAGAGGCGGTTATTATGAAAGGCTGCTCTACTCTTCCCCTCCTCTTCCCTTCTTTCCGATCCCGAGCGCGATTCGAAACTTCGCGGCAAGAAGAATTTCCTATTGAAAAAGGAAAACGCGTTTTAATTGTCCTGGAACGATTCGTCCTTGCCGATCGTGGACCGATTTTAATCGGAACGGGCGGAAATTCGCGGGCGAAAAACGAGTTGACGAAGAGGTCGCGCGCAGTTTAACGAGCAGAAATCGATTCGAACGCTCGATATAATTTCGATGTCGGCGAGCTCGACGGATCCGATACAGGGAGAAGGTGGACATGCAGGGAAGAGGAGGGAGAGGTGGTGATTCTGTTAACGGAAAAACGAGGGCGAGGGACAGGAGGGAGATTTTTTCTCTCTTTTTCTTTTCTTCCTTTTTTTTTTTAGGAGCGAACCTTTACTAACGAAGCTTGCCACACCACCTCGTTACTTTTCGCCTCGCAATTATTTCCCCTTGCTTCGAATTTCAAAACTTGTTTATACATTATACATCGATCGCCTAACTACTACTCTCAAACGTATCTCTTCTCCTCCTCTTCTATACGCACGTATTATTGCGATTATAAATATTTCTTGGGGAGGAGGTAGGGGTTGTTCGGTTTCAGAGGGGGTATGCGCCTCTGTAAGTGTTACGATGAGATAAGAAGAGACGTGACAAGAGCTTGTCGAAACGTTGTTGCCTTTTTTTTCTTTTTCTTTCTTTTTTATGACGCGTTGTAAAACGCGAGAGATAAATTCTTTCGGGATGGAAAAAGGAAGGGCTTGGAGCACCAGTTCGAGATAGGAGAGATATCGGCCGTGGCCGATGACGAACGCGCAAGAAGGGATTACAGGGGTAATAAAAATGGACGAGGTTCGCTGCAGCCGGTTCGTTTGCTTTTCGAAAGAACAGAATCCACTACAAACCTTCTCCACCTAGAGATATTGTGCGCTAGGAGATAGCGGCGCATAGCAGGAATCGTGCTTGCTTCGGGATACCTTGGAAGAAATGAAATGTAAATATTGGAACGAGACGCTCCCATCGGCGAGTCTTGTAAAATTTCTCGTTTCCCATCGTTTCAAATGCGTTTCGACAGTTTTATCTAGTTTAGTTTTATTTTATTATGAAATAATAATATCATTTCTGCATTACTTACAGTACTTAAATTAAATTCGAAATTCGTGATCAAACGATTAAAAATTAATACATTCATTAAATGAAACGAAGAAAATTTGTAAACTCGAAATCATTTATTTTACCCCTATTTTCAACGAACCTTTGAACCTAACACATCTGAATAATTCGATCATTGACAAACAAAATTTCAAAAAACGAAAAAAGTTCGATAAATATGTGGAAAGGACATAGCAATAGGATATAAATCGTTTTCACGCGGAATTCAGTCCATAAAATAGGAACAACACGACTTTGGGCGAGGCTGGCATCTTCATCCCAAAATTATCTAATTTCAGGGGATCTGTAGGTAAGGAAAGAGATCGAAGGACGAGAGAACGAGCGAGAGAAGGATCGTCAAGGGGGATGCAGAGTGTATTGCGAACGTGCCCCGAGTGGCAATCCTCAAAACCACCCCAGAAAGAATACAAAAACTGTGAGAGAGATGGAAGACGATAGGCTTGCAGAGGGAGCGTATCCAGCAGGGAGATAGGGAACCAGAGCGAGGAACATGGTAATTATTTTCGAACCGTCAAACCTGGCCGGGAAGAGGGTGATGCCAGCCGTCATCCGCGAGTCAAGAGTTACCTAGCCGAATAATACTTAAGCTTGATTAACGATATACTCGAAAAAACTCCTACGAATTACCAACCCTTCTCTTCTGCCTTAATATTAAATGTATAGAAACTTTATATATATAAAACACAATATATTTGGAGGTACAATTCGGTTCAGGCTTGTTTATTGATTATTTCTTATTTTACAAGCAATTTAATTTTAGAACGAAACGAAGGGATGAGATCTCACGTCATTATTTTTGCCACTGAAATCTAATTCTCCGACGAATTTATCCAATGAAAAATTAGATTGACCGAATTATCGTAGACACGTATCGGTCGCAATAACGAATGAAAAATTTTCAAAACCAATCAAATGATCGAAACGTTATATTCACCATTTAAATTTAAATATTTCGCGATATATAAAATCAGCTCGATCAAAAAATTATAAAAGGAGGGGAAAATATAGCTGGTTCGTAAAGCTCGTTAAAAAGTTAGTAACCGACATCTTCGGGTTAAACTTTCTCTGTAACCGTTCAACGACTCTTCTGATATAATTTAATAAACGTTCGATCGTTTCCAACTCCTTTCTCTCGTCTCCCCGCCGTATTATTCCCTCTCGAACAAGAGGAAGATCGAATCGAAAAATAATCGAGTATAGCACGAGGTAATATCATCGAGTACGGCCTCTCCTCGCGTCTGCAAATTAGAGCCGGTTTTAATTAAAAAAAATCTATCCGCGACCGACTCTATTTTATATGTATATACATATATATTTTCACGGTGCAGGTGATAATTGTAAGGCAAACAGGCACGGTTTGCGGATCCCGCTCACCGCGTTTCCGAAGGGTATTCGAGATGGAACATCTAGCTGTTTGTCGAGCAAATGTTGCCGGCACATTTCAACTCGTGTAAATCGATAAAACAAATTGTGGCCAGGTGCACGGTTCATCGGCAGTTTCGACTCATCGGAGCTCTGCGCTTTTCGGCGTGCTGCGCGCAACCGAAAAAACGGCCAACGCTCAACGCGCGTGTCGTTTCGTTCCCTCTTTGTCCGTAACTCCATCTTCTCCATCCGGATCTTTCAATATCGAAGCTCGACCTTTTAATAGGGCCGGGAATAGATGCCAATTTCATTCGATTGATTGGACATAATTCCATTTATCAAACTTTGACATCGAATTCATAGTTTCTTTTTTTAAACTTTTTTCTTAAATTTTCATATACGTATAATTTGAATTGCTCGTTGTCCAATTCTTTCATCCAAATTAATCGAGTCGAGGAAAAAATTAAATTCAAGCCGTTTCTCTTCTTCCATTTATCAAACTTTGATATCGAATTCAGAGTTTCTTTCTCTGAACATTTTTCTAAAAATTTTATATATATATATAATTTGAATTGCTCGCTGTCCAATTCTTTCATCCAAATTAATCGAGTCGAGGAAAAAATTAAATTCAAGCCGTTTCTCCTCTTCCATTTATCAAACTCGATATCGAATTCAGAGTTTCTTTCTCTAAACTTTTTCCTAAAAATTTTCATATACGTATAATTTGAATTGCTCGTTGTCCAATTCTTTCATCCAAATTCAAAATTAATCGAGTCGAGGAAAAAATTAAATTCGAGCCTCTGAAACGAAGGGGAAATAAACAGGAGGAGATAATGGAGGAGAGAAGAGAGTCTCCTCTAACGATTTGCCGCTCGGCGTGAAATAGGAACGTCTGTTGCCGCGATATAATACAAAAAGGAGGGGGGAAAACAGTCGTGGAGGGAGGGAGGGGGGGGGGGAAAGCGGATATTACTTTTCGAGCAGTCTGCCTTTTGACCGATTCCGAGGAGGTCGGACAAGCTTTAACGGGTGTTCTCGAATGGAATCCCGCCGCGGCGTGCGCGTATATTGCAATTACAACAAGAATCTCTCGCGGGATTTGAAAGGAGGAAGTGCGAGAAAAGGAGGAGCGCGAAACGCGCGCGCATGACAGAGAAATTGCAGACGGCGCGAGGGGCATCGATTCGAACCCGCGCATCGGCTCTCGCCGCTCCTCCGGATGGGAGTCGCGTTGGCGGCTGAGATAAAATTACTGAAAATAGTGTCGCGTATCTGCGACCAGATACACGCACGTACGATACACCCACCGACGAGGAAAGGAGAGAGGGGAGGGGAGGGGAGAGGAGGGCATCGGGCGGAGATAAATCAGTTTTATTTTCTCGCTCGGAGAGCGCCACGTGTGCTCTTGGCCTTTGACAAAAGCGGTGTCGTAGATCAACGATAATGCGCGCGAGGAGGGGGTGGGAAAAAGAAGAAGAAGAAGAAATCGAGGGCGAATTATTATTACTACGATTTTCTCCTTCCTCTTCTCTCTCTCTCTCTTTTTTTTTTTTTTTTTAATTATACCAGCAGAGAGGTAACTCGGTTTCCACGCGGGAAGTCGAGAGCAAACGAACGGGCGAAGGAGCGTGGAAAGTAAAGGGAGTCGCCGTTGATTGCAGACGGCAAGATCGATCACCAAGTTAGAGTAAACATTCGGCGGAATTTCAACGACTAACGACCGGCAGGAAGATACTTACACCTTCCGCTTCCTTCCGGTAATTTGAACCACGGCGAGCAAACTCTCTCTTTCCATGATAGATACGTACTCATAAGGTTCGATTGTTTCATTTTCATGGAATGAAGTCTAAATCGTCCGTTTAGAAAGATATATAAAAACTACCAGAAGATGTCGGAAAGAAAACGTGAAATATCGACGCATCCGGAAGGGAAAGTGGATATACGAAGGGGATGGTCGGTAATGAAAGTCTGCGAATGTGGAGTAAGGATCGAAGGTCGATGGCGCCTTGGTCGGGCGTTGAGGCGAAGCGACGCGGTTCGACACGACACCCCCCCATTTTTTTTTTTTCGAAACGGATCCCGAGCATGAACGCGATGCCAGATCGTCGAACAAAAGCGACCATTGTCGCGACTGAAAATCAGAAACGGGCGAGATCACTTCCGTCCCCAAGCCCTGTGTGTGCTCGAGTTCGAGGGTCGAGCGCGCACCGCTTTCTCGCGTGAAATTGAGCCAAACAATGCTCGCGTGGCAACGATCGATGCTCCGCGCACGGAGCCCGCTCTCTCGTTTGTTAGACCTGTGCACGTAACAGAATTCGAATGTATTGTAAATTCGCGCCCGCTCCTCTTCCCTTTCCTTCGTTTCCCATTGTTCCAACCATTGTTTGTTCCCTTTTTCCCTTTTTCCTTCCCTCCCCTTTTTCGCCAATTTAAGGAAAATAATTATAAACGCAGGCTCGAACACTTTCGCGCGGATAACTATGCGAGTCGGAGAGGAGAGGAGGGAGGGGATATTAAATATCGCAAAGGAGGAGGAAGAAAGGTCGAAAAGGAGCGGCAAAGGCGAAAAATGCCGAAGGAGAAACGGATAACAGGGAGAGGTAACGACGAAATGGAGAAAAAAGAAAGAAAGAAAGAAAAGAAAGATTGCGCAACGATGCGATTTCTCTCACTCTGGCAAGAGTTTTCTCGCGGGAGAAGGAAAGGAAAAATAAAGCGGAACATCGGCGACGCATTAAACACGCCGGGGAGATAAGGAGCACGAGTGCATTTTCAAGCGATCTGAACGCAAATGGATCGTTCCCTTTCGCGCGGTCGAGTATCGATATACCGGGGCCACTGGGAGAGAGAGAGAGAGGAGACGTCTCCGCTTCCGCGCCTCCGTAATTCCCAAGGATCGAGAGATGCATCCATCAGAATCCGCATCCATTGATTGCATTCGGCTTACCGACGTAAAACTAATGGACTTCAAAACATCCCTTTCAATCCCTCGATCTGGAGAGAAAAAGATTCTTCTCCAGAATTTCGTTTCGAAGCGAGCCGAGATCCAAAGTAATTCGAATTTCTCCAATTTTTTTTTTCCTCTCCCCAACCGCGCCTCCGGTATTTCAACGGGAAAATAGACGGAGAATCTATCGGAGAAGGAGCGAGGAAAGGAGAGAAATAATTTTCTCCCTTTTTTTTTTTTTTTTTTCATTATAAAAAGTGTCCAGAGGGGATGGAAGCCGGCGTGGTTTTGGCCGACGTCAGCGTAATATGAAAAATATATTCGCCGTGTCCCATGAAATAACCAATTCCGGAGGCTCCGGTATTTTTCCCCCTTTTTCATCGTGGCTGTCCATTTTTCCCCGTGAAAAATTCGGTTTCCCCGGTATTCGCGATTTCCCGCACCGTTTACATTGAACGGCCGGAGCCTCGAGCAAGGAAATAAAACGGTCGCACGTCGATTTTGCAGGTGGTTTTCCCGAGTGGCGGCCGTTAATTCTCCACCCTCCCCTTCCTCTCTCTCTCTCTCTCTCTCTCTCTCTGTCGTTCGCTCGCGTGTATGGAGAAATCGAGCCGTCGAACGTTCCTCCGACGCGTCGTGTCGCTGGAAACGAGCGGCGCCGCTCCATTTTGTCCTCTCCCTTTTTTCTTTTTTTTTTTTTCAGACGACGTCATTTTCGTACATTTGTCGGTTGAACAGGTGTCTCTTTCTTTCCGTCGACGTCGCGAATCATCCCGTCGAAACGAGCTTGAAACGAGCGCGGGCAACTTACGTGCGCCAGCTTTCCTTTTTCTCTATTCGCGAACCGTCACAACTAATTAGGGAAAAACGCGCAAGGTTAATTAGTAAGGAGCGTAATTAATGAAAAGCGTCCACCAGGATCTTTCGTATTCATCGCCCAGATTCTCGCGATAGGGTGCTTCTTTTCTTTTTACCGCGTATTTTTTCCTTTTTCTTTTTTTTTGGTGTGTATGTGTGTATACATATATATATCTGTCCCCTTTTCTCTCGCTCATCCACCATCCTCATCCACCTCTTTTCTTTCCTCTACACTTTTTTTCTTCTCCTCATCCCCACCACGGAACCATCCTATCTACCATCTCTCTCTCTCGTTGACGGAGATCTCTCGCTCTCTTTTGGAACCGTGCTTGCATTTTTCTTCTTTTTTTTTTTTTTAACTTGCACGCACTCTCTTCACCCCGCTATTAGTCTCGTTCATTTGGCGCGAGGAATGATTACTCCTCGTGCTCCCCGGTTAAAATGCCTTACCGTGTGTATACTTGGCCCCGATTGTTCGCCTCGATGACGGTAATTTGACAGACAGGGGTTGCGCCGTGAGAGACAAAAGTCGCGCGAAACAAATCGACCGGGAACGTGGTCTCGTGTAAGAGACGGGGAAAAGTCGCTCCACGAAATTCTCCCGTTTCGAGTGGGCGTTTCGAGTTTTTACCAACCTCGTGAAAACGAGGAAAAAAAAAAAAGAAGAAGAAGAAAGAAAAATTACCGAGAAAAGTTAGATGGCGCCATCTTTTTTTTTTCTAATTATAATCGTTCCATTCGTTGTATACGAAGCTTGTCGATTCGACAGCTATCCAACCACATAACGAAAGGAAGGAATTTTTACAAAAGTCACGAGCGATTACCGAACCAGAGAGAAGAGTTTGCAACGCTACTTTACCCACGAATCGAAATACATTTTTAGGGAGAGAGTCGCGCACGGAAATATCGCTGTGAAAGCGATATTTACCTAGGTAACGCTCATTCCGCGTTCTTTTTTCCTCTCTCTCTCTTCCTTTTCTTTTCTTCTTCTTTTCTTCCTTTCTTTTTTTTTTTTAGGGTCATTCGAGAGTAGCCCGAGAACTGGGCGCGAAGCATTGCACAACGCGCTCCGCACTACTGCAATTCATTCGGCATAATGAGCCAACACAGGGATAAACCAAGCTGGAAATAAAGAAAGGACGAAGGGTAGGACAGGCAGAGAAAGAGAGAGAGAGGGAGAGAGGGTGCGTGTTTTCTCCGGCACATACTCGTCCACGAGGAGCATCGGTGTGCTGGTGTTTTTAAAAATGCAGCCGCCCCGGGCTGCAGCCTCAACGATTAGCTTACCCCTTCTCCTTTCTTCCCTGGCCTCTCCTCCTCCTCCTCCTCTTCAACTTCACGTGCTCTTCCTCCATCCCTCTTCCTTCCTCGTCTCGCTCGCTGACGACGACGACGACGACGACGACTACACGATGACGGGTATGCAACCAGCCAGCCCGCACGGAGGCGAGACAATGAAAATGCAAGCAAACCCTCTCTGAATTGAGTTCTCCACCTGCGCGCGACCGACCGGGAGCAAGAGCAAGGAGGAGAGCGGCGGGGACAACGAGGAAAGAACGAGAGAATCCCTATGGTGGCAGGCTTGCCTCGAGATCTCGCGGATTTCCTCTCCCTTTAAAGGAGATATAATTCGAAGCTACGCGCTCGGCGCGGTGTTTTGTTCCTCTCTTCGTTTTTCCACCTCTCCCCCTCTCCTTCATTTTTTCACGCTGCGAGGAAAAAAACATTGCGAATCAAGGCGGCCGAGGCAAATATTTGCCCGTGAACGGGGTAAAAGTCGTTAGAGCGTGAAAAAGAGAGCGCGAGTTAGCGCGTGCATACTACACTACCCGTGATTACAAAAGTGATACTCTCTCTCTCTCTCTGTCGCGGAAATGTTGTCGAGAAATTTTCTCCAAATATCCGTTCCAACGACAAGTTTCGATTCCGTTCGTTTAAATCGAACATTGGAATCCACCCCCATCTCCCCCCCGGAGAATGAAATTCATCGGCCGTTAAATATCCCGCGCGTATGATTTATCGTCCAGGTGTCGATTAATGCGCCGATGAATCTGGACCAAACCACTCCCCATCCGTGCGTTAACCGGTAAATTCATCGTGGTGTTATATACGAGGGAGGGGGAGAGGGTTCTTCCCCGTCAATGAGCACCCGTTGAAAAATGGGTATTGTTGCGATCCGCACAATGCAGGAAGCCTAATTGCCATTTGGCCTTCGCATTATACGGGTACTAGCCGGGCCAGTTTGTGCGAGGGATTCGAGAAACCATTACCTTCTTCTTCTCTCTTCTTCTTCATCTTGCCAATTAAATGTTTCACCATATAAATTAGCCATTCATCGATTCGTCCAAGGAATCCATGTTAACCAAGTAACAGAATGAATTAAAAAACGCATTCTTCCGTCATTTCTTCATTGCCAAAGACGCGACACGAGCAGTTCTTAACGAAGGGAGGTTAAACGCGCGAGAACGCGAGCGAGTAACAGTCTGTGCATTGGCGATTGTTCTCGAACGTAAGGCAGATAAGGAGAGGGAGAGGGGGGGTGATGGAGTTTGGGATGGAGGGAAAAGCGCTCGTTGAACGGAGCTCATCGAAAAGTGGCGGGGTCCGGAGGAAATGAGATTCCGGAGGGAGGAACGATGGCTTATTGTCGAGGACGCACAATGCGTGAGGTCTAATTGCCGGTCGAGAAGGTAAACGAGGGAGGAGGGGGAGGAAGGTGAGCTCGTATTCCCGCGATCGTGAATCGCGGGCCGCAACCCTATTATAGGGAAACCTTAAGGGGACGGGGGACGGGGATTTTTCACGGTGGGTGAAGACACTTTTCGAATCCCATTATCCACTCGTCGTCTCTCGGAATCGCGTTAACACTTTCGCTCGCCTCGTCGTGCCCTTAAATCTCGCGTATCGTCGGACGCTCGCTCGAGGAGAACGAAAGGGGATGGAGATTACGTTCTTTCTTCCCCTTCTGATCTTCCCTCGAATTCGTTACATCGGTAGTACGAAACGCGATCGTAAAGAATGGAAAGAAAGCGTTAAAAAGAGAGAGAGAGAGAGGATAACTCGTTTCCTGGTCTCCTAGGAGTGTTTAATATCGCGCGGCGGAAAGAAAGTCGTTTGGAAGGCGTGGCGTTAGCGCCCTCGATTCTACGTATAGCGTATAAATCAGATAGGATCTCGCTCAAAGTCGAGGATACGCGCGTCGCGGTGAATTCAGCCCCTCCCTCCCTTAGTCCCCGAGCTTGTCCCTCTCTCTCTCTCTCTCTCTCTCTGTCTGTTTCTCTTCGACTCTCACACCCCTCGCATCCCGGGTAGCTCGAGGCTGAACAACTTCCTATCCATTGTCGCGTATCGCAGCAGGCTCTTCCTCGTCGCGAAGCGAGATGTTATTTTTTTATTTGGACAAAGGATCCTCCTCGGCGTGTTATTACCCCCCGTGCGTCCGTCCCTCGTAGCCTGGTCTGTGGCCGCGAGCCGAGGGGTTGGAAATTAAAAGAGGGAAAGGGATGGTTTTCACGTCGAGGTACGCGGAATATTCACGGCGGGCCAGCTCGTCATCGCCGAGCGTGTTCGAGAGATCACTCGTCAGACGCTCGACCTTTCGAGGGGTGGAAAAACCAGAGTTGGAGAGAGAGAGGGAGAGGGAGAGGGAGACGAGAGTGTTGCGAATCGTATATCTCGTTTTTCGATAACGCGAAATTATTTCGAAATTCTCTCCCGCGTTTAATTACGTCCCTCCTCCTCCTATCGTTTCAAGATTGAAACGTTCAAACGTTATTTCCACGTCGACTAATTGTCGACGATCCGTTAATAGGGCGGCGACTGCGAAACGCGCAAAATCGAAAATGTGACGAAGGTGTGACGCTTCGAAAATTTCACGGAAATCTCGCGGAGGGCACATTTCCGCTCCGCGGAAAAAACAAAATGGGCGGGCGGTTATATTTAATGGAATGAAAATTGGCATGCAGTTTGTACGTAGAATGCATCGTGTATACACCAGGCATCCGAGTTGTAGGAGGAGAGATTTCAAGCGTTAAAGCGTGTTTAAAGGATTAAACGAAAATGAGAGCTTGCTTTCGAAAATCGCGGAAGATGGCCCGGGCCGACCGTGTTACGAAATTCTGCAAATGAAACCGTATCGCGAAATTTTAGGGTACAATGCTCTCTCGTTCGTTCCCAAAATCGAATAATAATCCCGTATTCCCGTGTAAATTTCATTCAACCAGGGAAACGTTTCAACGCCGTTCGGAACCGGTTCGAGCACCGGTAATATCACGCTCCTCATTAGACGAGGATATATTCATATTTTTACGCTCAAGTTCGAAGCGCTTCTTAAATCCTTTGATGTACAAGTGGTAAACAACCGAGGACACAGAGTGGTAAGGGGGGGTATCAAACGATCGTCCCTGTTGCCAGGTCCACTCCTCCTTCTTGACCTTCGCGAAAAGAACCGGATCATCGACCCAACGGAGCCAATCCTCTCCCCCCTCCCCCCACCCACACTAATATCGCCTGGATCGTTCATGCCGAGATTTAATTAGATATCCGATGTGCGTGCATTGGATAATCGCGAATCTGGAATCGAATTTCTCGGATCGCGAACATTCAATAGAAATTCCATTCGTACGTGACCGATGCCACGTGTCCATCATCGGTTATCAGTCGACATGTAACAATGCTCGTAAAATCGATATTGACGTTAGGGTAATACGATTGTTGTCGATGACGATGAAACGAAACGAGAATAAACGAGTTTTAGAGACTTTTCCGTCGGTGAATTTCTAATGGTCCCCATTAAGCGTTTTTTTTTTTCTTCTTTTTTTTCCATCCATCGCGGAATTCGCTTTCACGGAGGGACGGATTCGAGCGAATCCGCGAGTGAAAAGAGTACATACTGGAGGGTACACCCTGCACTCCGTTCCGTACGGATACCGAGTTACAAATAGGCGGGGATGCCTAGACGAAATTCATCCATCGTGGACGAAAGGAGGAGGCGAAAAACGGTGGTACGAACGAAGAAAACGTTCCATCGTCATTATCATTATTATATTTATCGCAATTATCAAAAGGAATCGAGCCAGGCGACGGGTGTATTAAGCACCGCGCTAAATGTACTCGTGCTCGGTGCACTTCACCAGGTTGGCAGCAGCGTGTAATAATAATTACGAAACGATACATGATAACGAGGTGCCGGGCCGCTAACGACGCCCTGCACCGTCGTTTCCCGCACCTGCCCCCCCCCCGTTCAACCCCCGCCACCATTTCACCACTATTTTCTCTCCTCTTTCCCCATCCTTCCCACGGTTTCCCGATTTAATAATATGTACTTTTTCTTTTTTTTTTCCCCGCAAATTTCTTCATTATTCATTCAATATCACACCGGCGCGGTCGGTTCGCGCCTCCTCCTCGGTTACCAGCAGCGTGTACTTTTTCCTCTCCCCCCTTCTCTTTTCTTTCTTACTTTTATTTTATTTTCGTCGCTTTAACACTCGTTTCGCCCTCCGTCCTACGCGCGGAGAGCACCTATTTTGTTACGTTTTCAGATAGAAATAAAACAAAAAAAAAAAAAAGAAAGAAAGAAAAAAAGAAGCAGGTACCAACTCTGCACCTGTACTCGGCGCGTAGTAACATTCTCTCCTCTTCTTCGTTTTTTCCCTCGTTCTCCGCCGCCCCCCTCCAGCCAACTCGACGCTCCCCAACGTCTCGCCACGCTAGACATCGGCGTCGTCGATATCGTCGCCGACGATATCGTCACCATCACCGACCACCGACTCTCGCATCGTCGAATTTAACTTCGCCTGACCCCGCGCTCTCCGTAATCCCTCGAGCGTTTTCGAATCGTTAAAAAACGGGTAGCACGGGTGGGCATCGATCGACGCCGTATTGGGCAGCAGCACGATTCGAGAGCAAATTATCTTGCTTAATTAATGTCGCGCTGGCGAATAATTGGAAAGAGACCGGGATACAGAGAGGAAGCGTATAGCCTGGCAGTTTTGCCTATACACCGAGGCTATCGCGAATCGATTCCTATCCTTTCTCCTTCCCTTCCTTCTTTCACGGTCTCCTTTCTCTCCCTCCTTCTCCCTAACTCTCTCTCTCTCTCTCTCTCTGTGCCCCCATCGGGGCGCGCGCTCGCGCGCTCAAGGCTCGCTCCGTTCGTTTCGTTTGTCTCTCTTTTTCGGCTCGGCTCGTGTAATTTCTGCACAGGAGGCGTTTGATCTGCGCTTTTGCGGAGAAAGGGCGATTAAAAAGTGCCGTGAGAATAACATAGCCACGGTGAAATCCGTCGCTTTGAATCCCCCGGGCGCTGGTCTCGCCAACTGTCCTTTCCTCCTCCTCCTCCTCGTCTTCCTCCTCGCTTCCTCATCCCTGTTGCGCCCACCTCTCGCACTTTGTCGATTAACCAACGCGACCGTGAACGCGGGATTATATCGGTTTGCCGGTCTCGATGGTGCGAGAGTACGTGTACGCGGCGGCGACACGCGAGCGGGACGGCGCGACACTCTCGAGGACTTACGCGATTAATCTCTCTCGATGGTCCCTCCCCCACCACCCCGCCGCCCACGTTATTAATTAAATGCCGGCGTGGCAGCCCTCGTTAAAAAAAATTCCCGTGTTTGCGACCAAGAAACGCGTTCCATTATCGCGCTGTTGAAAACGCGGCGGCACATCGCCAACGTATTTCCTTCTTCTTCTTTCTCTTTCTTCCCCCCCTCCCTCCCTCTTTTTCTCTTTTTCTCCTTTTTTTCAATCGATCGCGATTTCACGCCTCAGCAACGGAACAGACTATGCCGAATTAATCGGCCAACACACGCTTGCTACGCGTGTGTATTTTCCGCTCCATTCTCTCTCTCTCTCTTTCTCTTTCTCTCTCGCTTCGCGGGAGAACTCGTTAAAGTTAAACGCGTTTCCCATTCTTCGAAACGGAGGGACGATCTCGATTTAATTTTTTTCCCCTCTTTCTTTCTTTCTTTCTTTCGAGATCGAAAAATATTCTTCTTTCTCTTGAAAGAGAGAGAGAGAGTTAGAATAAGTAGAAATAGAAAAAAGGGACTTACATTGGATGTCGATCTTGGCGGGCGAACTCTCGATGGAGTATCCAGTTTCCTCGTGAGTGGCCACGCAGACGAAGTTTCCACTGTCGAGGATACGATTGACCCTGGTGATGCGGAGATCGCCGCCGTCCTGGTGCCTTCGCGGGCTCGGCGCCAGAGGCTGGCCGTCGATCTTCCACATGTACTTGACCCGCGAGCTCGGCTGCGCCTCGCATCTCAGACGCACCGGGGATCCCTCGGCGACCGAGTGCTCGCCGGGGCTCACGGAGAAGTAAAGGTCGCCGTCCTGGCCGAACACCGGTGACGTTACTGCGAAAACACAGGGAGAGAGAAAGAGGATACAATCGAGAAATAAAAGATGTGAAATATAAATCTAATTATACGAAATATAAAATCTAATAATATAATTATAAATCTAATATAAATCTAATTATAGATTTCGCAATGAAGGAAGATAAGAGAATCAGCAGAAAAACGATCATAAGATGTTCTTGATATACCAATTCGTTTTTGCCTTTAAAATCTGTAATTATCTTTATATGAATATATTATAAAGAGGATAAAATCATGGATTCTACAAAGTTTAAAAAAGATACAAAGTTTCTATGCAAATCTAATTACAACGAGATCAAGTCGTAGTAATCACGATTCGTCCAATCTACTCTAAATTAATCTGAAAATCGAGAGCGCGAAATTCGATCGAGGAGAGAAGAGCATGCAGATGAATCTGCTTCACGAATCATTTTCCATAATTCGTCCCGCCCCGCCAATTCAACCCACGCCTTTTGACACAACAACAACAGGGAAACATTGAGGCAGATTCAATTAAACGCGGAACGGTATTATCGATTTCTATCTTGAAAACTTTCACGATTCGACACCTCGAAAACGCGAGGGCGCGATCGAGTTACAACACCGTGGCGTGTGTACGATTGAAAAAAAAAAAAAAAAAAAAGGAAAATCCACTAATTATCAGAGTGGAGAGGCCGTACAACAATCGAACGATAAACAGCGACGAGGGAGCGCTCCGAAACGGATCTCCAACAAGAGCGAGACGACGTGAATACGGAGGCCTCATTAAGCTGATTGATAATTAGCACGGGGCAACGTTATTGTATCGATGTCCTTTGATTTCCGCGAGCGGAAAGCCTCTCCTCTCCTCTGCCACCACCCAACCACCCCCGTTTTTCCTCCGCTACACCGTTTAATACGATTTTTCCCCTTTTCTTTTCTTTTCTCTCCCTTCTTTCTTTCTTTCTTTCTTTTTTTTTTGTTCCGTTTCGTCGCGATTCCTCCTCGCTCCTCATCTCTCCCCGACCCGACGTGCTTCCAGCCAGGATACGCACAAACGTAGAAAGACTCCGCGTCCCTGGAGTAATTCCGCACAATTTGCGCGATTGCCGAGCTGCCGACGATCCGTCGACGAGCGAGAAGAAGCAGGGAGGAAAAGTATAATATTCCGAATGAAATATTCGAGCGAGATACGCGACAGGTGTTCTTCCGCGGAGCACGTATTCAATACGTTTATATACCGTCGTCGTCCGATCGGGGACAAAACACGTCTGCTACTCGTTCAAACGGAAGGCTTATTAGTTGCTCTCTGGTTAACAACCTCTTCTCAACCGAGGCAGGCAAACGATTTAAACTCTTTAAGCTGTGAGCTAATTAAACCGAATCCTCCTGATCTTGTTCCCCGACACATCGTCGCCTCGACTTGTTAAAACGACGTTTCTTTCTTTTTTTATTTTATTCTATTTTATTTCATTTTGGAAGAAGCGAAGAGAGATATGGATTTCGTTCCGAGTTACATTCCCGCGGCAAATAAAAAGAGAGAGAGAGAGAGTCTGGCCAGTTTTTAATCGTTCGAGAGCAAATCGTACAGAGGGAAAACTCGCTTTCGAGCAACATCCGCGAACAAACGTTGGGAACGAGCTGCAAATAGTCGGCCGTGCAAATTAAACGAACCACATTGTACAGGAGGGAGGAGGGTTGGCGCGGCGGAGCAAAAGGCGGACATGGACGGCCAGAGGGAACACGGTCAGGGAATGGAAAAAAAAAATATATATATATATATATATATATATATATATATATATCCAATGGAAAGGGATAAGCGAAAAAAGTCGTAACAAGAATCATCTGTTCAAGCATATTTTTTTCGGTCCGGGAACCGTTACCGCTTCCGTGTGTTGTGAAAAAAGATGGATTCAAAAAAAAAAGGAAAAATCACGCCGCGAACGCGTTCACGCTCGCGATTTGCCGTAGCGTAAACTCGGTATCGTGTATATCGACCGATCGCATCGCCGATTTCGCAAACATCGACCGCGTTTCTACTCGTATCTATGCGGACTACGCTCTCTCTCTCTCTCTTTCCCTCCCCTCACGTTTCACCCTCCTCCTGTGTGGAGGGGTGAAAATCGATTGTTGCGTTTCCACGGGCGGAATACGCGAGAGGTGCACACGTGCACACACGGTCAACGGCACGTCCAAATGCGTCCACGCATTCACCCCGTTCACGCTTAACGGGTTTTCGAGAGGTAGCTAATTACCTTCACGGGAGCATAATGATCATTGGTGAACTCGAAATAACACAGGTTTCGAGTTCATGTTCACGGTTGGCGTGATCGATACCACGGCCACAGTCGAGGCGATTACGAATCTTATTTGCGTTTTTTGATCTCGATCGGTAATGAATATCTATTTAAAAATTATTTATATCGTTCTTTTTGAGAAAAGCTTACGTTGCGATATTCGCGACGAATGTGATCGATTCAATGATGATTAATCGATTATATATATATATATATATATATGGGAGGAATTTTCAAAAATTGACAATTGAAGATCGTGGCACAATAAAGATCGCATCTGTTGACCGGAATCCGTTGTAAAATCTCTGCCAATCTCTTTCTTCCGCCGGTTCACGGAAATCGATTAGCCGGCGGTATGCTCGAACCGTTACTAAGAATAGCCCGCTACCCATAATGCCCAGCCATAAATTTACCAGTTCGCTCTTTCTTCTTTTGTTTGTCTTATAAGCGTCAGCCACCCTATCTAATTGCGGGGGTCCCAGGTAAAGGGGCCCCGGATCCTTGCGTCACTTTCCAATTTCCAACCGTGTCCTTTGCGGATCCTATTATTATCTCGCTCTGGCCCGATATTAACCCTTAAAATCCCGGGGAGGGCGAGATTCGAGGAGAAGAACCCGTAATTTCCACCGCGATCAATTTCGACCCTGCGCGTAATTTTCGTCCAAATTTCGACTTCGACTCTCTCTCTCTCTCTCTCTCTGTTCCTCCTCCAAAGAGGGATAATAACGATTCATTCCCCATCTCTACGCCTCGTTGTTAAATTTTCCTAGCCGGGGAGAAAAGAGAAGGTTCCTCCTTTTTTCCCCCAACGCGAGCACTCGGCCTCGACTCGACTCGACTCGGCTTATCCGCGACAGTCGGGCCGAATCCTAAAAAAAGAATGCGCTCGTGGCGGCCGATCCTGGAACCTTCCCCGAGGGGTAAACACGACCGCTTTTACGACCTACTCTCGAGATTACTTTTCTCCCCGAGGCGAACGTCGTCGTCTCGCGCCCCGTGCTCTCTCGTTGCCCGGGTGCAGCTGCTCGCCCCGCTTTATAGCGTTTACACAAGCCGGCGGCTCCGATTTTTCGGCTCCCGGCGCGCCACGCGGCCCGGGAGCAGTGGAATAGAGCGTAGAGTGGAGTCGAGTGCGCGGAGCAGAGTGCAGCAGGCACACACGTTTCCGTATACGCGACGAAGACGGAGCGAAAACGGATCCGATCTGCGGACAGACGCGCTTTCCCTCCGCTCGGCTTCGTCCACTTCCGGCCCAACTTCAAAGCGAACCGAGTTATTTTCTACCGATCGAGAGAGAGGCAGGGAGAGAGAGAGATCGGTGTTCTTTGGAAGCCGCCTTTCGATTATTATTCGCGGCGCACGATCCTTCTTCTCCTCTTCCTTCCACCGAGAGAAGGAAAGAAGGAAAGTTGCACGAGCGGAACTTGCCTCGTTACCGAAAACCTTTTCGTTGCCGCGCCGACGCGAGCAACCTCTGCCGCGTTAACGACCGGCTCGTTAAAATCGAAAAATCATTAGCCGGATGCCTTTCCAGAGCTTCTTCCAGATTCCTCGCCGACCCGTCGAGTTGCCCATTTACCGCCATCTTCAGATTCCGACCGTGAACGGGCGCGCGATTCCATTAACGAGCCGGCCGACCGTGCCGCTCCCGGGAAATTTCGACGTTTCCGTAGAGAAACGTTCTAATGAACTCTCGGAGGGGAAAAAAAAAAAAAAAAAAAAAAAAGAATCCGAGGAGATGGCGATCGCATCCTCGTGTTTCGTGTTTCGAGACCTCGACCACGAGTTGCGTTTAATTTTATCCTCGAGGGGGAACGAGCGCGCGTTTTATCGCGTACGCGGACAAAAAGTCGCGAGTGTTTCGTAAATAGGGGGAAGGAGAGGGGGGAAAGAGAAAAATTCACGATGACGAAGAGAGAGAGGCAGATTTTTCACGGGATCCTGGCCATGGCGTAGGTCGAGCCGTTCTCGAAAGAAAACTGCAGGATGCAAATTGTGTCCGGAATACCGCCTTCCAGACGCTCCGAGCGGCGTGAAATTCACACTCTCGGGACGTTTTTCACGATTCTGAATAACCGGTGAGAGTCCCCTTTCTTCGTCTCGGGGTGTCGAGACAAGACGCGAGCAAGTCTTGGGGGTCTTATTTGAAAAAAAGGAGGAAAAAAGAAGAAGGGAGAAAAATGAAAGGGAGAAAGAAAGAGAAAGAAGTAGGGGGGCAGGAGAAAGGAGGAGAAGAAAGGAAAGAACAGAAAGAGGGAAGAAAACACGGAGTGAGAGAGAGAGAGAGGCGAGCGCGCTGGCCAAGGAAACGCGGAAAAGGGAGGATGAGGAGGAGGGAAGACGAGCGAGGATCATCCGGCGAGGAGTGAGTAGCGACGCCCTTTTGACAGTGAAAAAGTAACGCCACTCTGCCGCGCTTCGCGGTGACCGACACAAAAGCGAGGCCACGAATTAGTGGTGTGTTGGATACGACGTTGCACTTGAAAATTTCTTATAGCGGGTCGTTAAAATAAAAGTTTCTCCCTTAACAAAATTTCTTACGAGGAGCACAACGTGCGTTTCGCAATGGCGGGATAAAGAAGAAATTTCCCGGAATGAAATACACGTATACACATATTACACATACATACGTACATACATATACGTGTAAAGAAAGACGTTCACGGCGAGAAAAAAGCCAAGACTTTTCTTTCTTTTCCTTTTCCTTTCTTTCTTGGCCACTCGTTAGACCATTTCCAGACGCGTGGAGATCGGAAGTTGAAGAATGTTCCCGCCTAGGGAACATCGCGTGTGAAAATGATTGAAAGGAGGAAGAGTGGGCGGAAATGCGAATGGGCGGGGACAAAGCGATCCGCGACGTTTCCTAGGGAAAGGATCCTCGATCGGGACCCATCACCGGTTGGGGGTGGCGGTGGGCGATAGAGAGGGTACTCGTGTAAAAAATTGAAAAATCGGACGCGGAGGGGAGATGCTCGCCACACGTGGGAGGGTCGCATTCACGTGGCCGTATTCATGAATCAAAAGGGAATATCCGTCGAACGGGAAAGGCCGATCGAGCGCGAGGGGGGAGGAGAGGCGAATGTCTCGCTGTGGTGGTTGTGCGCGTATATAATGACGACGCCCGGGCAAATTTCAAAGAAGCCTATCGGGCCTGTTCGTCGCCTGCTCGAAATATATTATCCGCGTCTCTTGCGTTCCGCGCGGGTCATCAAACGCTGCTTTCGCCCGCGACGAAGCGTTTTACGCCCTTTCAGACGCGGTGCTCCGCGCCAACGGCCCGCCAACCCAATGGAAAACAGACCGAAAGAAAGGAAGAGAAGCACCGGCAGAAGAGCCATTTCCTGTCGAAATATACGCCGCAGGAAATTCCGCTATCAGGCAACGATACGCTATCTATTTGTCGCGGTGACATCCTCCGAAAAGTAACGATCCCTCTTCTGCTCCGTTGTTTCGATCTCCCCCGTCGTTTCGAATTAGCTCCGTCACTCTCTGATTATCGCGCGTTCACGCGTTCCTTCCATGTTTCCGACGTTAATGAAAAGAACATTGTTCGAATATTTTCCATTTTACGCGTACGATATTAAGGAGTCAGCGAAGAAGCGCAGGAATTTTAAAAGGGAGCGAAAGAATGCGCGCGTTTTCTATTTTTCCTCCTCGATCGAGCGATGATGCGATCTTTACGAGAACATTTAGAAAGCTATGGGGGTGGTTCGTAAGAGGGAAAGGTGGGAAACTTTGGGAACAGGGGTTGTCCTGTGTCATGGCGGTGCGTCGACGCCCGGTTCCCCGGAGAAAAGCGCGTCGTGCTCGCCCTTTATGCGTAAATAGCCGCATTACGCGCTGCCTCTGTTTTTTTATTCGCTCTCTTCCGAGTCGTTCCACCGGCGAAGGGATCAAAGGGCTAATACAATTTTTCTTAGTAGTACCAACCACCGCCCTCCGACCCCTCCCAACCGCTCCCCGACGACCTTCTTCGTCGCGCGCGTTCACCGACTGCGCGTGGCGTCACGGTTTCAGAAACACTTTGGAACGAAAGAGAAACAGCGCCCGTGGATAAAGAGAGGTGTATACACGGCCACGGGTAAAGAAACCGAAAGCGAGAGAGAGAGAGAGAGAAAGAGTTTCAAGTAACTCCGAGGCTGAATAACATTCGGAGTATAAAATAACCGCGCACGCCGGGCCACGGACAAAGGGCCTTTAGTGGCAACCAGTGTAAAAAAGACGCAGACGGAGAGAAAGAGAGAGAGGGAGAGAGAGAAGAGAGGACTCTCGATGGCGGAGAGAGAGAGAGAGAGAGGAAGAGAGCGTGGAAAAAAGCACGAGTGTACTGGTACCCCTTTTCAGGGCACAGGACGTCTCCGAACGGCGGGACGTTCGTTCTCATCCGTAACCCGAGACGTGTAATTAGGAGCACCGGACCAAGATGAATAGGCAAGTGGCCGGTGGGGCAACAGGCAAAGAAAGGAAAAGTGGGGGGCCAGGCGGGGGGATTCACGCTCGTGACGCGGCCCATCCATCGACAAGCAACCGACGAACCACCGTGTGCATCGTGTGCCGCCGTTCTCTGCCTCTGCTCCGTCTCGTCTCACCTTGCCACGCGGCTAACCCGATTCGAGACACCGATCAAAGTTCCGCGCGATCCTGTTTATGCGCCGCCTCGCCGCCAGCTTGCTTCGACCCGCTTTAGATCGTTATTTAAGAACACGAACGAACGGCTTTATCGGTAGGTTCTCGGAGCCCGGGTAGGCTCCACGCGGTCAGAAAAACCGTCCATCCCGTTGAAATAATTTCCACCCAACGGTCGACCCAACCAATTCAAACCCCCGAATGTGTGGCGTGCATCGAAGGATTCTATTTGGACTGAGGCGATATTTTTGGATCCAACTTTCGCTACCCGATACTCGAATTTTAATTCTTCTTTTAATTCTCGGGTAAAAATGTTAAATCGAAGTTCAAGTTTTTCCAAGTTGGCAGATTCGAAGCTATCTTTAAACGGATAGTTGTATCTAGTATGTAATTCGAATAGAAAGGAGTAAATAGAAAAAAAAAAAAGTAGTAGAAAGTGCATGGATCGACGGGATTTCTCGTGAATCAGGCTCGTAAACAGAGATACGAGGCGCGATAAACCAGTTTGGCATTTTTCAAACGGTGTGCACGAAGACGAAGAAAAGACCCTTTGCCTCACTCACTGTTCACCGCCTTAAAACGCGGTATCCCATTCCCGTTCACAGCCATCGCTACTAATTACACGTGCAGTCGCACATATACGACGTTACCGTCGATATTAGGTAGGTGGATACGTAATATGGCCCCCCTTTTCCGCCGAGTCTGCGTATATTCGCTTTCTAGGTGTGCATGGCTATCGAACCGGTTCTCCTCTCTGAAAGGGGGAGAGAGAAAGATATAGAGAAAGAGAAAGAGAGAGAGAGAGAGAGAGAGAGAGGCGGTAGCAGTGGGTTACCGGCCGGCATCATGGACGATGGAGAAATACCGTAGCCAGCATCCACCCGACTACCACCACGCTGCCAACGACACCACTAATACTTCCACCACTACCACCATCAACATCACAGAGACATTGGCATCGTTATCAACAACACATCGTCGCTTCGGCCTGTGAGCCCGAATTTCGCAACGGTGCACGTGAGAGAGATCGGCAGGGCTGATTCTTACTGTCGACTGCAAATTGGAGCTACAAGCCTCTTTTTCGTATGCTCGGCCCGACGAGAATTCGCCGACAGTGTTAAAGGGCCATCGATACGGCTTTACGTCCGCTCTCGATTTTCGAGCCAATACTCCGATACGCTTCCGCCGCCCGAGCCTCTGCTCCGTTCTTTGATCTTTCGACTCGAGGAATTTGTTGCCATTGAAACGGGGAACGTTTGCAAATGATGCCCGTAGTTAACGATTCTTACTTTCCTCGATGAAAGAAAAACAAGTTACGAGCGTCGCTCGTATTATGGAAACACACGTCATGTTTGTACGAAATACGATACGTATATGTTTATTGCCTGTATTATGAAAACACGGTTAAGAATTGGAATAAGAATCGAGTATTAAAATAGGATTTGATCGATGATAAAAATATATTTCGATGGATAATTACATTCGAGATAAAATAAAAAATTGGAGTGGGAGAGGAATTGATGAATAAACAAATTCGATGCATTTGTTTCGCGGCAATGCGTAATTATTGCGCAGCCGGTAAAAGAAGAAAGGAACGAAGCACGGTGATCCGTTACAAGACTAGGGATAAACGATTCCGAACGATAGACGAAACCGTTTCCATCTATAATAGTATCTCGCTTTCATCTCTGATCCTCCTTTTGTGATTCATCAGGGACGTAACAACAGGGGAGTGAAGCAGAGGGTTGGAAAAGAATCCTTCGAATCGTCGTTACGTGCGTTATATTATCTACTCGGTACTCACGAAGGCAAAGCAGAAGCGTAGTTACGTCGAGACGCCGCATCCTTTCGTTGGCTTCGAATTGGAGAAACGTTCGGTTCGAAACTCACTCGGGAAGGAACTGAGCAGGAGGACCGTTCCGTATTTCAGTATCTTCACGTCGCTGTCATTCTATTTCTCTTCCGTATAAAGCTTGCTTGCGAACGAACACACTGCACGAAACAAAACCGAACGAACCGAACACCACGAAACGACGCGCGATACTGAGGGCCACTAACCCACGCCGCGTCCTAGCGACCCCTACTCACGGGGTTCACGGCCGATGCCCTGAATTACGCTCTTACCACCAGATGGCACCTTAAACTGATGCGCAATACGAGTTATCGACACGTACGGAAGAGATTCTTGTCCAAGATTAGCGCGGGTTATTTCGAATTAAAAAAAATGTCGATCAAAGAATCGTGTCGTGTAGATTTCGATCATATCGTGTGAATCAGATTTTTCTTTTCCAGGAGTTTCGGATATTGTTCAAATTGAAGAAATCATGATGATTACAATTCAAATTCGATATATTATCTCATACATTTTATTACACGTACGTCGTTGTCTCCCTCATCATTAATCATAATGTTATCGTCAATATTATTTATAATAACAATCTAAACGATCATATTTACTTACATCCCTACATTCGCTATATACTTTTTTTTTTATCACTTTACATATTGTTTTTTTTATTTTTTTTTTTTTAATCCGTACATCAACTTTCGCATTTGTGGGGATTCTCGAAGAAAAGTTTCGTCTCTTGTTACTGGCTCTTTGATCAAAAGGATCGTAAAATCGAAAATATAAATTTCAACTCTAGCGGCACTCTATCGTGAGCATGTTCGAGAATATTTTATTTACACAGTATATATTGTATATAATATCCATGATGAAATGAATCAAAATCCCATAATGATTTAGATTACGGATGTTAGAATGAAAATAATAGTAATCTTCGGATAATCTTCGATCTCTCTATCAGTTCATAATTATATTTCAGAAAAATGGTACATATGTACACAGACAGATCAGCGTGTCTTTCTATATATTTATATATAACTTATGTACATAGTATATGACGTAGTATCCGTACGCGAACATATACATACATAACCTCTGCTGAGAAATCTTTTAACGAAGGGTCTACCTTATTTTATCGTTATTTCCTGCAAAATTCTATCTAACTACGTTAATTCCTCTGAAGGATACAAGGCTATTTATATTATATATACATCAGAGGCCTTGATCGACATCGAAAGATTCGATTCTTTCGCAAAACGATTACCTTTGGCACAGTGCAGAATTAGAAAATTCGTGACTCGCACAGTAGGATACGTTCACCAGATGCATTCTCATATATGTATAAACGGTATCACATGTGTATAACACTAACCGTAAACGAAAAAAGAAGATGAAATAACGTAAATCGGTCCATTCCCTCTTTTTAATACCATTTTAATCTCTTCCATTTAAAATATTTTTATGGATATTTATTACTTTACTGTGATGACTAGGGTCGCATAATAACAAATGAACGTGCATTCAAAGGAATTTGTATTTGGATTCAAAATTATTATGAAATTGCACATTTCAACATAAGGAGGCGATAAATCAGACACGTGGAAATTAAAAGATGAACCTGATTAAACAGGAAAATTATTAAGTCGAAACAGCTAATTTTAAACGAATAACAAACGTTTTCTCGCTTCTTCGTTTCATCCATTTTCAATCGCATTACTCTTGATTTAAATTTCAACTACGCGAATCCTTTTAAGAAGAGAATGGGTATGGCACTCTCGTTTCATAGGGTCGTACGATAAAATATCGAGACCCAGCGATTCAACGATATGTCTAAAATTAAGAGGACTGTCTTTGGCCATATTTCGCATCGTAACAATCTGCCATCGATCATTTTCAAAGTCCGCTTAACTATTGTCGATGATATGTAGCCTTCATATCTCCATCAATTGGCGACTTTGATTATTCACTTGCGATCGCCCCATCCGGCGCTGTTATAAAACCAGGACGAAGCGCTCTCGTCCCTCGTTTTACTCCATGTATTATCTAAACTACTGCCTCCTCCATCCTAAGAATAATTCAACGAGGTTACACCCGATACGAGGTTATACGACCGATATAAATAACAAGTTTCTAAATATGAAAGGGGTCCAGGCTTACCACAACGTTTAATTGATGCGTGGCAGGGGAGAGATAGTCCATGTTGGTATAATAAGAAGAATAATTTTGGTAGCATTGCTGTTGGGAGGTGGTTGTTGTCCATGCTAACCTCTGATGGTCACTAGGAAATCCACCACCACTCTCCGTGACAGCCGGGCTCCAAATACTACTGCTACTGCCACCACTACTGTACACCGTTCCCCCTAACTAAAAAAGATCATTGCTCGAAAACTCCTTATCCACCGAGGGTAAAACTCATTTTCGTGATTCAAAATTGGCAGGTCTTGGTCGATAACTTACACTTGGTGGGGTTGTACTGGCAGCCAAGAGCAAACTGGTTGCACTTCCTGCTGGTTTGTATTGCGGAGAATCCCTCAGAAGAGCCGGAGAACTAGCAGCAGAACCACCTGTACCTCCGCTTCTAAATACACAAATTACAATTACAAAAAGAAAAAACTATAAAAAGTTATAATATTCATTCATAGTCGGATAACGAAATTTCCAATGTTAATCATTTTAGATATATCTATGAATGAGATGAAAAAGAAGAATTGGAGTTAAGTTTAACTCGAATCCGTTCGATTTTTATCGCTTAAATTTTTTTTCTAAATTTATTTGTTTATTTAACTCGAGAAGTGAAAAGGAATAATAGGGCGTATTTCGAGAGGGCTTTAACGAGAAAAGTAAGATAAAGGTATTAATGTAAACGATATTTACAGAGGTGTCGTGGCTGGAACAGCCGCTGCAGGCGTGGGTGTGGTAGCTATCGAAGGACTTTTTCCAGAGGGCGGATTATTGCTAGGATTTCCCGAAGGCTTCTTGGATCTTGGAGCTTTGTCCTGTTGTTGCTGTTGTTGCTTTTGCTGTTGTCTGCATTTGGCTCTGCGATTTTTGAACCATACCTACAAACACATATTGACACAAACACGTGTAATTTATATACGATAAATATAAAACATTTCAGAACATTTCATTTTTTTTATTGGAATTTTCCCTCTCTCTCTCTCTCTCTCAACACATGATTGAAAACAGCTTTTATAAATATATATATATATATATATTTTTGCGTCGAAACGCAATAAAGCACATAGGGGGTCTCATAGGAAACGAGCACGAAATAATGTACAAAGCTTTTACAAAGCTGGCGTAATAGCCAATTATAAGGGAATGTAGCACCGACGTAACTATCAATTACCAATGAAGACGGCTTCGATAACACGAGCTGAAATCTGGCGTATCGTTCCTACCCTCCTCTATAATGACGAAAAGTAAACAGGTTGACGTGTGAACAAACTTCCGTTAATGCTATAATTTCGCTAACTTTCGATTATTCGTTCGAAACTTTTGGATACGATACGTGATCCTTCTTCGTGATCATTTTATATAAACAAACTTCTTCTCCTCGTTCAATATTAATTAAAAATAGTAATCCCGATGAGTTAATTACCGAAAATATATCGTTTCGAAGGAAAGCCGATATATTAAGGATTATTACGTAACCGACACACAAATGACACTTCGATTACAGATGGCTATCAGCTATTTTCGTGTCCAAGTATGCGACAGACTCGTCCTTCGATCCGTCGTTCGCCCTCCTAGATTTCCAGAACGCGAGAACGACCTTTAAAGAAGGAGGCGGGTGAACGAAACGGCTGGAAGAACGGAGAGGGAGAATAAAGAGGTGAGAGAGAACGAGAGATAAAGAGAGGGGTGGGAGAGGGGGAGGCGAGGACAAGGAGGAGAGGGAGAGAAGGAAAGAAAGAGAGAGAGAGAGAGAGAGGGAGAGGGAGAGAGGAGCCTAGAGAAGCCCTGCGCGATCAATGTTAGAAGCGGAGAGGTGAGCTTGGGTTTCTACGGATTTTCTGGGGAACGACACGAGCAACCCGCGTTCTTCCACTGAAACTGCTCCCCGGTGTATGTTTCTACAAACTCTATACGAATTCTCCACTTTTTAACACTCCATCCTCCCGTATTTATAACGAACACTTTTCTCTTCAAATCGTCGCGACACGATTTCGATTCACTTATTCGTGATCGAATATGGAGGAGGAAAGAAAGAATGGAAACGAACGAACGAATTGGAAAAATAATAATAATAAAGATTCGAGTGGACAAGAATCGAAAGACGAGGCAATCGGAGATTGTCTAAAATCTAGGAGGTTCGATCCGCGTTGACCGCGGTTCCGTTCGATTGAAAAACCGGAACCCGAGGAGAGGAGAAGGTCTCCGGTTTTGCAGTCGTGCGACGAACGTGCGGAAGACTATGGACCCGGTTTGGACCCATTCAATTCATTTACGGGGCTGGGGCCAGGTGCGTTGGCCCGCAATTGCGGATGCGGCGCGCCCTTTCCGCCCGTGATGAGGGTGGAATATGCATGGACACGTTTTCGGTGCCTGTTGGCTTCGAAAGTCGATTCGGACGACACGAATTCGTTCGTGACACCACCGTGGTGAGTTAACAATTCCATGAATCGTTGCGTTCGCCATTCAACCATTTTTGTCACGGAAATTTCCCTTTTCTCGATCGTTCAAAGCGGCCGAAACATCCCGGAACGTAGCGCGCTTGGGGGAGGGGAGGGGGGGAGGGCGATGGAATTCGTTCGAAATTTTTTCTTTTTTTTTTTTTTTTCCCCTTCTTAACAAGGGAACCAGCGACACGAGCACACTTATAGCAGGGCGAACTACTAACTCGGTTAACACCCACGGAAACACGAGCATCCAATAAATCGATGCTCCTACGTCCACGGGTCGTGGCGACTATCTGCATGCCGACAGACAGTGCACAACCCCTCTCGTAACGAAACACCGCGTCGAGCCGGTCGGCCGGCCGGCCGGCGGTGTATCATCGTTCACCACCGTGGTGCAATCCTCGCGCCACTTCCACGTACCTGCACTCTCGACTCCGGTAAATTGATCTTCATCGCCACTTCCTCCCGCATAAATATATCGGGGTACTTGGTCTTCGAGAACAAACCCTCGAGAACGTCCAATTGCGCCCGGGTGAAAGTCGTCCTCTCTCTTCGCTGCTTTCTTGGATTACCTTCAACAGAAAACAACCCCCGAATTCTTTTTCCCGTCTTCTCTTTCTCAATCTCTCCTCCCTTCTTCCCTCCCTCGACCTTAATCTTGATAAATGAAGAGAGAAAAAAAAAAAGAAGACATCTATCTAGAATCTAGAGAAAATAGTATGAAATGAGGGGCACTCACAGTAGTAGGACTCACCGGCGGGAGTACACCCTGGATATCCGATGGTCGAGTGGAGGGCCTCGATGGGCGGCATGCCGAGGGCGCTGACGTAAGGGTTGGTCTTGAGGGCGCCGTAGGGCCCGGCCGCGGACGCCCCGAAAGCGGCGGGCCCGAAGAGATCAGAGGCCGAGGTGGTGGAGGCGGCGAGGCCCCCGAGATCGGTGGCGCCGGCGCCCCCGCTGCAGCCGGAAGTACCGCCGAGGCTGTTCGGCCACATCAGTACTCCCTCTGCCCCCACCACCTCGACCGCCCCCCCGCCTCGCGGCCGATTCCACGTAAACCGCCTCCGCCTCTAGGAATTATCCGCTGCTTCTGAAAATTCAAAATTCACGTATTATTCGCAACAGGCTAACTGCGACCGCTCCACCCCCTCCCCAGGATGTGTTAATGTCGTTCACGACGCGCATGAATTTTCACCGTGATTCAATTTAATATCGATCGTTTCCGCGTTTCATATATTCAAGTGCCTCGCCTCGTGTTACGTAAAAGTTTTCAATTACACGCTCGTCATCGGTTTTATAAATATGTATAGGAGAGAAGGTTCGACTATCAAAGAGGGAAAAGGGTTAACTATCGTCTCGTTTCGAAAGTAACGAATGTTGTATGCAATGGAAATTTTTCTCGACCGATTTATGCTTATATATATATACATAATATCGAAACCGATCGCGGAAGATGGAAATAAGACGCGACGCGGTTGGCAGCTGGCCGCGCCAAGGATAATCCAGAGGAGGATGCAACACGACTCCACTCTTTTCGAAGGTGCGCTCCCCGCCCCCCTCCCTCGCGTTGACCCCGCGAGGTGGTTTCCTCTCGAAAACCGAGAGCGAAAGAAGGAGAGAGAGAAAAAAAAGAAAAGAAAAGAGAATAGAAAAAGGAAAGGGCGACTTCGAAGGGTACGTTCCCGTAGCCTTCCCGTTTCACATTTAGCCGACGCTACTTAAGCCGTCGTTTTTATCCTCTCCGATTACAAAGTCAAGAACGGCCGGTCTATCGGTCGCGCCTTTCCGCCTCTTTTTCCTTCCTCGAGGCTTTCTCGCGCCTCGCGCCACCACCAACGAGAGGCTTATTAATTCTTCTTTTTCGTTTCGCCCTCCCATTTATCGCGTCTCGCATCTGTCCGGAATATTTGTCCGGAATATTTGAGAGGAGCGGGGGAGAGAGGGCGCCGTCTCGCATGTGTTCCGGATTAAAGGTAAGCTAATCATCCGGTATAATTAACATGTGCGACGTGTGAAAAACAATCGAGCGATGACGACATCGGCGCAGAAGGCGATGATCCGGTCGACAGCGGCGGAACGGAAATAATTGGACGATCGGATACGTATGGCGACGACGAGAATTCGAAGCAATTTCGCGATTTATTACGAGTAGATCTCGATCCGCTCGCGCGAAATGAAATTTCCCATCGATAAACCCGCTTTTAATAAAGCATTGTTTCCGTCTCGATGGGATGGAAACAACAAGTTTCGTCGTTGAAAGGAACAACGGGGTGCGCGGAAGGGTGCTCGTGCGATCGTTCGAGCGGAACTTCCTTCGCGCAAATATGGATGGAACACCCCCTAACCAATATCCAACGACTGTCGCGGTGTATCGTGACCCGCTGCGTTCGTCATCCAAAGTTGAACGACAACAACAACAAGTTGATCCGAGAAAAAGAGAGAAGAAAAAAATACAAAATCTCGTGTTCGATGATATCGAAAGAAAGTAAAAAAAGAAAGAAACGATATTTCCTCCTTCGAGGAGGATTTTTCAAAGGTTGGATCAATCGATTATTCGATTTAAAACCTTATAGATTACTCGTGCATACTTTTCCGTATCGAAATGCAAAAATTGTCCGTAAGCGTGCGGATAAAGTTGGAAACAATATAACCGCGGTAACTTTTCCGGTTTAATTACGTTCTTTGGCGGGGATCCCTCCTTCGAAATGAAGTTCCAGCCCGATGAAAGAGAATCCATAAAGCGCGAGCTTCCCCGTGACGCCTCTTTCCAGCCACGCTATATTAAAATTTGGCTCACTATGAAAAGAAGGCCAGGCGAAGAAAGGGCGGCCGCTTTTCGAGGGTCCTCGTGAAGTAAGTCAGGCGCGAATCTCTACTTTTGTGCACTCCTGCGCTTTACACTAGCCACAAAGCACTCGTTACAACCCGGCCAACGTATGGGCTGAGAAACGTGCAAACAATCATCTGTTGGCAATATTTCCCGTCTCGTTCCTTTCACCATTCACTTCCTTCCTTCCTTCCTTCCTCGAGGCTGCCTCCTTCTTCCGAAAACTTGCGTCACCATCGCGTAACCATCAACTACATTTAACATTTTTCTCCCCGCTCGCGAAAATTCCATTTTTCGACGGCTCTTTTTTTCTCCCCTCCCCCGAAACGAATATACAAAATCTATGGTATTGCACTTGGAAACTGCGGCCCACTTATTTACACTCGGGTCGGTGATATTAAAAGCGAGCCGCGAAACTGCGAGGGGGGAGGAGCGGAGGGGAGCTGGTTGCTCGAGAATCCTCTGGCCAGAAGTCTCTTTATCTTTGTGCAGTTCGGGACAATGCACTTGTTACAGGCGGCCAAGTGTGGACAAAATGCCCAAGTCGCCACTCGATTGGCCCTCGAGTAGGGGGTGCTCCACGTAGTCTACGACCCCGCTCTAGCTCTAGCTAGAGAAGGCGGCAGCGGTCCGAGGAGAAAGCTTGCCTTTTCCACCCTCCCCCGATGAATCGATCTCCCGCTCCAATCCTCCTCCTCGCCCACCCTCGTCAGTTCGGCCCTACTGCAAACACTTTGTGTTACCAATCCACGTATATATATATATATATATATATATATATAGATACTGGCACGTTGTCCCTAATGACTGTTAAATCCCCATTATTGCGTATCGCGTGTGTGCGCGCGTCTCGAGGGGTTGCGCTTAAGAATCCGATATGCGAATATTATCGACAAGATCTCGTGGATGGACGGATTCGATCCGGCCACGTGCCCCTTTCTCTCCTCCCAAAGTGAATTCCAGCCGCGGTGGACGCGATGTGCGGTTCTTTAAACGTTCGAGCGTCGACCGCAATCGGATTGGAAGCAAGTTGACCGCGAGAGATGAAAAATAAAGAACGCTGTTTCATATATATATCGAATAATCGAGCTGGACGATATTTCTCGTGATGGTTGGCGAGGAAGGAAATACGTTGTATGTAATCGTAGGTGAGTCGAGGGGGAGGGTCTGGGAGCACAATTTGCACCGAGCAGTGTATACGTTCGGCCGCGGTACAAGGAGCCAGGCTCTAGCTATCGCGGAAAGTTAAGTTCCGTCCGCATTGTTTCCACGAGTGTTTGCACACAACCGCATTGTTCGGTGAAGAGCACTCGCTCGCTACGGGCGTCCACAATGGACCACACAGTGCATGGACCACTGTGCAGCACCACCGCGTCGTGCCAGTCTGTGCGTAAAGAGGGAGGGAGGGAGAGAAACGGCGATGGGGGGTTCCAGAAAAAGCCAGCAAAGTAGTTACCCCGGGTATTAACCGATTTTACCAAATATGCATTTCAACCATCGCTCGTTACCTCCGACCGCGATCGTTATTGCAAAAATCTCTTCCCCCCTTTGCCTGGGTCCTTTCCACCCCCTCTTGGGACGGCATCGTTGCAATCGCGTTGCACGAGGTGTCGGGACAGGCGGAGCGTCGCGACTTTCCAGAAATCGTGCTCCTCGAGGGAGAGGACTCGAAAGAAGGGAAAAGATCCTCGTCAGTCCAGAGAGGAGACGAAAGGAGAGGGAACAAAAAACCTGTCCGCGAGCGTCTCTGGTTGAATACCTCTTCGAGAAGAGATGGTGCGGTCTTCCATCTCCGCGTAGGAAACGGTTTTTTCTTCTTCGTTTTCCCTTCGTACAGTCGTAATATTGAATGCAATTTAGCCCGAAGGACGCTGTTGTTGCGCGTTCATTGAGCGTAAAACTTAATTCCCGTGGAAATGCTATGAGATATATATGTGTGTGTACGCGTTACTAAAACATCTTCGAGGTTCTTTCTCTCACTTGGATTGGTTAGGTTTTATTCCCGATCGGAAGAAAAAAAGATTCCAAACAGGGTTGCTTTCTATCCTCGAGGGGGGGATCAGCCCTTTTTTCTTCCCTTTCTTCCTCTTCTTCCATTTCCATTCTTCCATTTTTCCAAACTCACCGATTCCTTCGAACCAATTTCAATTCAACAGGGTTGTTTCGCTCCTGCGGGTCAACGTTCACCTTACCCTCTCTTCCAATTCTTCCTCGAGGGGAGTGTCTTCTTACGCTCCATCAAAAATCGCGACACTCTCCCTCAAAAATCGCAATTAACTATCGTCGACTCTTTTTCTTCCTCAAAAAGTATTTCTCTTCATTTTCCTTTGAATCTTTGAATCGTTCTCCAAAACCAAACTCTCCTCTTCTCGAGAAACGGACGTTTTTTTCTTGAACTTTCCTTGAGATTTCTCGATCAAGAAATCGAAAAAAAGGAGGAGCACGATTTTTTGCCATCGAAACTTTGAATTCTCCGCGAGGACGCTGCACCGCGTGTACACGAGGAAGAGACCGAAGGTCCTCCTCGTGGAAGGCGGACCTTAACAGGGAGGGAGGCAAGCCAAGAAGATTACCGTAAGCAGATTATTTCCGTGGAAATCCTGCTGGCCAACTCTCCCGACACTCTACCACGGTCAAACGTTTCGGGCCACGGAATCGTCCTCTGGAATCGCGGCAGACGCTCGTGCGAAATTTCCTTCCGATAACCGCGGCTGGTGTTGTTGCACAATCGAATCGACTTGCGGCCAAGTTTCGCGTTCGCGCCACGCTGGTGTTCAAGTTTCAAGTATAATCGTTCGAGACCCAAGAAATTTTATTGCATCCGACACGTGTTCGCGACACGGTGGCGTTCAAGTTTCGTATCATCGAGACCAAGAAATTTTATCGCATCCCACTCGAGGAATCGTGTCGTGTCGTGTTATCGAAATTTCCTTCGAGTCATCGACACATATTGTTGTTGCGATTTCAAGTTGTCGAGAGAGTACAAGAGTTTCGTCGACGATCAGTTTGTCAGTGCAAATTCAACTTGTATTAAATTATTGAATAGTTTATCACGCGAGTTTCGTCCAAGAGTTTCAAATTGTATCATTCGTGCATCATCATTAATGGATCCTTGGACAACTTCAACGTATTAGTGGCGATCATTCTTCGTTCGTGGCAAATCTTCAAGAAATGGAATACGCGAGTTTCGTCGAAGCAGGGTGTTGGTTCAAATTTGTACACGTTATTCGAACGAATAAATCCTATCGTGTCGAGTCGATGATTGGAAAAGTTTCAGAAATCAAAGTGAACGACAAGCTACACCTATTTGTTCCAAGTGAACGCGACTCGCCGATTATTCGCTTAAATAAAGCAGTGAGACGAGGGGGAGGAGGGAGGGAAATGCGAGAGGATTAAATTTTTTACATAGACGTTTCGTGATTATTTAACTGGGAATCGACAACGAGGATTCGACTATCCGCGCTCTCAATACCGGATGTAATTAATAAAACGTTCGACGCATACGCGACACAATTTTTCGCAACTTCTTTTTCCTTCTTTTTTCCATTTCTCCCTTTTTTTATTATAAAAAAAAAAGACTAATCGTAAATTGTAACGGTTCGTTTCACGAAACCAGTCGTGATTCCATCCTTCCACGAGCATTTTTTTCCAGCAGCAACGTTGCTAAGCTTTCCACGAAATAATACATTTGTCGCGACGGTATCAGATATCTGCTATATCTGTACGTAAAAAAAAAAAAAAGAACGAAGCTTGTTAAAAATTGCAACGCGTTCAAGTTATTCAAGTAAGTCGGTGCCCCGATAATTTTGCCCCCAGACTTTTCTCGCGAATTGGAAAAAAAAAAAAAGAGGGTAAAAAAAAAAGTTCTCTCGCTGTTTGGGAATATTGCAGGACATTCGTCACGGATTTATATTCTCTCTTTGGTTGAATGGAAGCTCGGCGTACGCCTCGCCGATTAAATGCCGCCGTTTTCGAGGTTTTCGCGCACCGCAGCGTCCGAATTTGGTTGATTCCGTTGGTTGCGCTTTTCCCCAAACCCTGCGACCCCCCCCTGCGTCGCTCGCCCTTTTTTTTTCCTTTTTTCCCCCCTCCTCCCTCCCCATTTACCGCGAGAAGTAATCGCACGGATATAATGTTCCGACCTTCGTATAAAAAAAAAATTGATGAAAACTGTTTTCGCGATTCCTACAATTATTCATTTCTCAGATCTATCAAACTCCCTCCCATACTCGTCTTAACGTCTCACTTGCGAACACGTCTTTTACATAAAAGAGAAAGAAAGAAGAAAAAAAAAGAAAGAACTCGAGAAGAAAAATAACTTACTCCAGTTTCGAAGTACTCGAAGTATCACCACGATGAGGCAAGACTACTCGCATTAGGAGTTGAAAATTACCGTGGTTCACCTTGCGAAGCAAACGGTGCCTCTAGCTATACCTCGCAAATCACTGATGTACTCGTAAAGGGAAGCCCAGTCACTGTTACGAAACGAATAAACATCCGATCGATAGCCGCGTTGTATCGTTGGTGATTCTTGGTGATCGTAACGTGCTTCGTACGTGCACGTATGCGATCTCTTCTCTCTCGGAAGAAAACAGAGATAGAGAGAGAGGAGAGAAAAGAAAATCCTCCCGAAAAAAAACTTCTTCCATCAACTTCGAACTCGAAGTTCGAAAAACGAAGTTCCCTCGACGACGAACGCGCGAATTTTTATTCCTCCCCTGTCTTATCAAGGGAGGAGGCGAAGACACTCGCGAAATATACTTTTCAAATAAGCCCGGGTGGAAAAGTAGCGAACGGACTCTTCTCCACGCTCGTGGTAAACACACTCGAGAGCTTGGGTTTAACACTCACCCGTGCCACTGGCCCGTGGGAATGGCGTCGAGAGCGGCAGCGATGGGGATGTTTTTCTTCGCCCTCAGAAGCGGTAAATCCTTCGGGGGGCGAGTCGGCGGAGCTGCGGGCGAACAACTGGCCGGTTGGTGCGCGCCTGTTGCGAGCTTGTCCACGACACTGGTTGTCGAAAACAAAGGTTAGGAAATGCCTAACCTCCTCGGTCGTCGGATCGGTCGGTTCGGTCGGTCGGTCGATCGGTTCGGTTCGATTCGATTCGGTTCGGTTCGGTTCGGCACACGGTTCGGCACCACACCGCTACTGCCGCGACGAGTTTTGCACTAGCGAGTATATCACACCGAATGTATGTAGACCGATAATGACTATTCTATTCCATCTAATCCGGCCGCGTCCCCTTGTTCTTTTTCCTCTCCTTTTCCTCTCTACTCTTCGTTCCACGTTCGTTCCACGTTCGATCTCTCTGTTCCTCCTCCTCCTGGTAGTGTGTAGCAGCACCGCGTTCAGGTTCGTCGCACTGTCCCTCTCACTCTCTCTCTCTCCCCCACACTCTCTCCCGTTCGGCGGCGCGTTCCGTGTGCGGGATGTGGGACAAACCCGGGACAGATGGACAGGGATAGACGGTGGTAGTAGGTAGAGAGAGCTGTGAGCGCGGCTATTATAGCAGGAGGGCGTAGGAGAGCCCAGCTCAACTTTTCACGAGAACTTTAGTTGTTACGGATCGCTCTCTTGGCCGAGGGGTTATGCGCGAGGGGGGCGCTCGCTCGCAGGAGACCGGACCGCGAACCGGTCGAGGGGAGGGACCGAGGGGAGGGTATCCAACCACGGAAGGGATGGGGTGTATCGGTGGAGGCACAGCAGGGAAGGGAAGGGGAAGGGCACGGAAGAGGGAGGTGGAGGAGGAGGAGGAGGAGGAGGAGGAGAGGGGGCGAGTTGGTAGTTCGGTGAGAAGGAGGGGGTGGCGGCAGGGGGTGGCGGAGAAAGAACGACAGAGTTGAGGGGGTTGAAGCAAAAACGAGACGGGGCGATACGGTCGAGTGTGCGCGGGGGAAAGGAGGAGGAGGAGGAGGAGGAGGAGGAAGGTGACGGGTGGTGGGGGTGGTGAGAGGGAAAAGAGGTGGAGAGAATGGGAAAGAGAAACGCGAGGGCGAGAAACGGTGGCTCGGTTGGGCGAAGGAGTAAGGGTAGTCGAGGGAGAAACGAAGCTACGATCGGGCAAAGTGGAAACGAGAGCACAATCGTCGAGGAAAGCCGAACAGCGTCTGCTCGTGGAAAGTTGGCGTGGCTGGGGATGTGGCATCGAGGCCGTGTCGAGGTGGTGGGGAGCCAATCGGTACGGGCCGCGCCAACCAACCTAACCAGCCGCGATGGCAACGTTTCCTCACCACCACGTTACGTACAGTCCGTCTCTAAAAATATATCCGAGCTCCGAGTTCCTCTTCCTCTCTCTCTCTCTCTCTCTCTCTGTCTGTCTGTCTGTCCCTGATTCGTCGTCCCCTTTTCACCATTTCCTTTCTTTCCATTTCTTCGACCTATTCGAAAAAGATACGCGAATAGATTTTTAAACGGGAGGAAATGGACGGGCACATCTGCCGGCTATTCTCCCGTGAGACGCCAGTCGTCACGTATATACGTATATATATATATATATATATATATATATATATATATATATATATACACTTTCCTCGCGAATGATTCGATCAAGACTCCGATCAAGATTCGATCGATTTCTCCATTCGTTCCCAGGGATTCGATCAATTATCTCAAGCGTTCTCGTTTCGCTCGAGAATCATAATCGCGTCGAGTGAAACGTCTCGTATCGAGTCAGGATGGATGATTCAGGTGTGGAACGCGGAATTTTCGTCCGAATAATCTCCGTTCGTCGCTAAGATGCACGTTACGTGGAAGGCAGACCGATAAGCTTTGGTTGGTGACGCGAACGTTCGTCGAGCTTCGCGTTCTCCGCGACATCTCCTCCACCCCTTTGACGCCTCCTTTTTTTTGCATCGGTCGAAACGTACTCGCGGGTTCTTTAATCTCGTTAACGCGGAGGGAACGGAAAACGGAGATCACGTCGTATTCGTACGCCAGCCAGCGCGAGCCAGTTTATCTTTTTCTCGAAAAACGAGTCGATCGGCTGCGATGCCCTCCTCCCTCCTTCCCCCTCCCCTCCTCCTCCTCCTCCTTTCGTTACGCCCTGTAGCCAGGTGATAGATACATAGCTGGGCGTATACCCACAACATAGCAATTTAACTTGCTCACGTGCGAGCGGTTAATGCTCTTACGGGATTTCGAAAAGATCAGCCAGCATTACTATGCTATTAGCGTAGCTAAAACCGGCTTGCTTCCATAAACCTATACTAACATGCAGCCACTTTATTCACGCCGGCCCATTCATGAATTCTTAGCCAATTTTCCTCATTGACCAATTGACTTGTCGCCGCGGCTCGCCGCCACGTGACAATCGCTCTGCCTCTCGGACCACCAGCACCCAACTTTCTTCTACTTTTTCCTGCCCGCTCGCGTTCATGGGGCAAGGGGGAAGGGGGAAGGGAGAAGGGGAGGGGAAACCGGTGTGTTTTGACGGGCGGGGACAAAGATTTCCATTTCTTCGCGATTCGTTCCCCGTTCGTTCACGCTTCTCTCCATTTACCCTAAATGGGGGTTTCTAAGTTAAGAGCGTGCCGATGTTATTACGTGGAAGCCTTGCGCGGCGTGAAGAATGGGAGAAATTTACGGTTGATCGATCGGTGATCGGTTTTAATCGAAACGCCGAGAAAAAAGGAGCGATAATTATAATCGTGTTCTCTCTCGAGCGCGTAAATTGCTCTTTTGAAATCGTAGAGAAAGTGGGTGTAATACTTAATTGCATTAATATCGCCAGGAGTGGGTATTACAAGGAATTAAGGTAAAAAGATACGTATCGTTTAATTAATTGATCGCACGCAAGAGGTAGTGTTATTCCATGTGATATTGTTTTATATGTATATACGTCTTCGTAGATGAAACGTCGATGTACAAATCTAGCCAACAGCTTTGAAGCTCAAGCTTGGAACGTCGTCGAACGTCGCTTCGGTCGGGTTTCGTCGAGAAAAATCAAACTTCATCCCCTATCTGAATTGGAACATTTTTTATCGTCCACGTATCATCTTTCTTACTTTGTTATCCCTTGCACTCGTCCCCCGTCGATTTAATTAGCGTAACGCAGCGCTTAAAGATTATTGCATGCATCATCGATCGAAAAAAAAACGAGGGATTATCTCGTTCCATCCTCCGTTTAAAGAATACGCGAAAAAATTCTACAGAAACGTCCTACGTTTCACGATAAAATTCCAACTCCCAATTCTCCTCGATCAAAAAGTTTATCAACTCTCTTCGGGCGATGATTTGAGATTCTCTTCTTAGTCTGACGAATCTTTCCTCCGTTGAATTTGTGAAATTGTAACAAAAATCGAAGAGAAAAAAAGAACGAAGAAACCGCACTCGTGCGTTAAACTACTTTTCTTCGCTTGGTTTCGTTTCAGATATCCCCATCATCCGCAAGACACAATTTCTCGCTCGAGATGAGAGAATAACACAAACGTTCGATTCTCCAATCTTTTTTTTTTCCAGATTTCCTTTTTAAATAGAAGATCCCGAGCTTCTCGGTGGGAGAGGGATAAAACAACGGATTTCGAGGCGTGACGATCAATTCCCCCTCCTCCCCCTCCCGGAAATCTTCGGACATACACAATCGACGAAGGGGCGATTCTCGTTAAGCGATCGATGGCACGGCGTCCCGCGTGGCAAACCGCGAAAGCGCATTCGTACGAGGCTTAAAGTACTCCCTGGTTTTATATAGAATGTAGTTCATGCTCATCATCCCGAAGATCAGCCGGCTGAGCCGTTCGACAAACGGTTCGAACAAAAAGCACCCGGAAAAAAGACAACTCGGTGCAAATAACCTTTGCTACGTTCTCCGACCTTTCCCTCCCCATCTTTTTCGCTCCCGATTTCTCCTCCCCCCTCTTTCCATCTCCACCATCCAACTCCTTTTCATCCCTCATCCTTCTGACAGTAGTACGCGTCCTTTCCCAAACCAGCTTCTCGTAAGGCAAAGTTCATTGACGAAGAGAGGGAGGGAGGGAATTTGAAACTGAGGCAAGCCGCTTATGAGGCGTTCGTGTAAATCACCGGTGAAAGTCACCGAGTTACTAAGTCAATGAATTACCGTAGGATCGCGCGCATCGGGGTTGGAGGCGATTATCGGCGATCTTGGTCGATCGAATCATTCGCCATCTCGTGCAATTCTTTTTTCCTCTAAATGCACGTGTATGTGCAGACAGATAGACAGATAGGTGGGTAGATAGGTAGGTAGGTTAAGCACTTTCGCCTCGACCGAGCGAGGAGCGCCTCCTTTCTCCCGTTGCTGATCGATCGAGGGGGTGGAGGAAAGACACTTGTCGTCCAACGTTTTGATGTTAATTGGATTCCTCGGATGGATCCTCCGACGGTGTTAATCCTCCGCCGCGGATTATCGTCCCCGGGGATCTTTTATCGGGGATCTCGCGCTTTTCGTCGTCGGACTACCGGCACGGACTATCCAACACGCCATCCATCGTAATGTAAATTCGATCGACCTCGCCACCGTCCGTATCCCCGTATCTCTCTTATTACGCTTATTATACCCGAATCTCCTCTCCCCGTGAACCAACAAATCCCTCCACCCACGGCGACAAGCAACGGCCATTGATAGTGATTGATCGCGCGGGAGCAGATAGAATCGGCGTCGGAAGGAGAAAGTCATGTTCAGGTTCTGGAACGATACGGAATCCCGGTCGAGTGGATTCCGCGGCGAGCGGAGCCGATCGTTTTGCCGGTCATCATCCCGAATCAGCCCCACGGGAGCCGTACCCACGGTGGCAACGCGCACGTCGCTTCTACGACAAATTCTCCTCGAGAGGTGTTTGTATACGTAAGCGAGAACGAATGGAACGGCGCTTTTGTATATAATATAGATATATAATTATCGGGACGATGAATGAAATAAAGATTGTTTAGATACATTATTGTCTTTCGAGTATGGATTCTTTTGAGAAGATTCTTCTATCGAGAAATGATATCAAATTGAAACTGAACGAATGTCGCAGCGTAACTAGTGGATTGACATTTTTTTTTTTCCTTTTTCTTCCAAACAATGGGCGATCTTTCGGCGGAGCCCCCCGCAGAGACCTCGGCGATCCCGGATGGCGTCCATTCACGTAATTCTGCACCGTAATACTCGCGGGAATCGAGATACAGATCGTTCAATAAGAAATTGATTGTGGACAGTCACCTGCCACGTTGTCGGCCTACCACGAACTCTGTCAAAATACCAATATTTTCCGCTTAGATTAGATTGGGGGAAAGATCATATAATAATTCGTTCCCCGAGATCCCATCTACCTTTTCTTCTTTCTTAACCGAATAAATCTAAATCCCGCGTTCTTGAATGAACAAAAATGTAACAATTCTTTCCAACAGAGATGAAATAATAAATAACGCGACAAAAATCAATCTCTTCTTTTTCTTTCTCTCTTCCTTCCCCAAACATCCTCTTGAATCAACCTACTCCTCGCTGGGAAATCCATATCTCGTTTAAATTCGAATCAAACGCTTTAAAAAAAAAAAAAGGAAAAAATTCCAAGTCGAGTTTAAATGCGTCTTGTTCCGGTTCGAGGGAAGACCTTGAATCGCGTAATACCGGGAGGCAGGAAGAGGGGTCGGGATAAAGAAGTGGAAGAAGTGGGTGTTCCCGGGGAGCAATCCGCGTTCCCACATTTATTATCCTTGAAGCCAAACCGGGACTAACGAGTTTTTGATCGGCCCTGTCCTTCCATAGACACGATTGCAGCGGCCGTCCATCTTTCCCTACCTGCCTCTCGATTCCTTTTCCGCTTCTTTTCCTGTTCCCATTGTCCAAGGAATTCCGCCGGACGCGAAAGATTTTCCACGAACAAAGCGAAACCGACTCGCTCAGCCTTTCTTCCACCCATTCTCCGCTGCCAAACTGCGGTGATCGACTTTCGCAGACTGCCCTCGTTGCTTCCTCCTCGAGAGCAGGAAGTTCAATCACGCGACTTTCCCCGAAATAACAAATGTAATTATCGTCGGGTTTAGGTTTGAAATGTTTTGAAATAAATTGAGTTTCGAAATCTTATGAGTGAAACCTTATGCACTCCGCAAATTTTTCGTCCTCCTCTATTGTTTTATTGCTCTGTCCCGACATTTTCACTGTTTGTAACCTTTTTGTAACATAATTACCTCCCATAAAACGGAACATTTAACGAGAGTTATAATTTCGTTTTCGTACCCTTCCCGTTTCGGTCGTAAAGGGATCGAGGGAAGAAAAATGTATATAGGTATAAACTTTTTCAAAGTAGAAAATTATTTATTGTAGCTTCTCGAGAATATTCTTGAATATTGAACGGTCAAATTTTTACGAGTCGGTTAAAACTTAAATTTCCCCTATTTAATAACCGGCCACTACCGGTATTCCTCTTCCTTTCAACTCTCTTCTTTCAATTCTCCCTTGGATAGAATTACGCCTAATAAAGTGAAATAAAACGACGTTCTTAAATTCTTGCAAATGGAGGGGGGAGAAAAAAACTTTCTCCAACATCCTCGATATATTCGATATACTTTTTCATGCTCGTTCGATCGAACTTCATTCAACTTACGAATCTTTTCTCGAATTTCTAAAGATTTTACAAAATTCGAGAATCGTTACAAAAGAAAAAAAAAACAATTCGTGGAAACGAATCCTAATCCATTTTCTATCGAACAAGTTCGATCGGCAAGCGCAAACGGTAACCGGTTAAGGGGGTTAACAAGCACGAAATAACGATGCTCGCCGATGAGCATGGGCGAGGAGAAGCCTTGGAAAGAAGGAGGGACGCGAGGGGTGAGAAAAAAATCGCGCTTCGATGCTGATCGAACATTGAAGAGCGCCAGAGATCCATTTTGCCGGGGGTACCGTCCAGATTTCCCGAGGGAGCAGGCCACGACGACGGAGGGGCTTCGACTATTAGCGATCACAAATAGCCTATTACGGCCCCATTAATACAGTGCAACGACGATGATGCGCGTCGGTCGAAACACGAACCGCGGATACCAGACTTCCATCAAACCTGCCGATCTCCCGTCCCTCTCCCTCCATCTCCTTGCCCCTCCTCTCTCTCTCCCACGTCCACGCGCTTCCCAGACGCGCGCTTCTCTGTTTTTACCACCAACCGGTGGTGTAGGGTTTCCAGCGGAGCCCCAGAGACCGGTAATCCGAGATTCACTTTGTGCGTAAGGTTCCGCGTGCACGTAAGCCGAGGGCACGCTCTCTCGTATGCACGCGTCGCGACGCCCTATTCGCGTCATCTCGCTGCAAACTCTCGTGCTTCTCTCGTTCGAATGATCGAATGATCGCGCGGGGGGATGGAAAAGAAGAAAGGAAAAGGAAGTCTAGGGAGGGAGAAAAAAGCGATTGAAGAATTGAGGATGGAAGAAAAAGAGGAGGGAAATATATACGACGAATCTCTCTCTCTCGTTAATCCGTCCAAATTTGTTGCGCAAGAATTGGGAGGAGGGTAAGCGATCGAAAGGAAAAGACAAACGGAAGGGAGGTTAATTTAAAGCAAATAGAAGGGAAGGCGAGTGACGAGGCGAAAGGAGCAACAAACGAGGCGGGAATAAACGTAAGCTCGGCTAATCGACTAGACAGCCACGGAGAGAGAGAGAGGCCATGCCACGTGCCGACTGGCAAACGTTCCGGTGGCAAACGCCGCGACGTTGTTAGCCCAGTTAGTCAACATCGGCGCCTCGGATGTTAAGCCGATCCGTTGTACCACCGACCAAACCTTCCCCTCTCCCTCGCCCTCCTGCGCGCACTATTCCCCTCCCTGTTCCACGACTGCTTATGTGCGAATTTCGAAAAAAAAATTCTCTTCCTCAAAGAGCTCGTCTTTCTTTCAAAATTCGCGTGTACCATCTTCGAGAGAAAAGAAAAAACGAAATAGAGAAAAATTGTATTTTAGACAACAAGGGAGAAACAAATTTCTTCTCCAGTTTCTGGAGGTATCGAGGGGGTCATGGAGCATTAAGCTCGTTTGCGCTACACAGAGAGAGAACTTTTAACTCGGCGCTAAAAGGTTTGACGTGATCGCGGTTACTATCGGTCGACGAGGGTAATTAATTAAACGGAATTCCGAGCCAACTTTCGAAGCCAACTTTTCGAACGATGACGGCTCGATCGGCGGTGAAAAAGGTTAAACTTTCCCCCTTTAGTTTCGCGCATCCTCTATCTTCTTTTTTTCCCTTCAAAATGAGAACGGAAGAAACTGTTAAACTGTTAAACGAGCGGTGTCTGATCGCGTACAGACGAATGGGAAATCCTTTAAGCGCGATCAGTATTCGACTCTTTCTCTCTCTCTCTCTCGTCTAATCGTGCATTCACTCAGAAACAATCCCGGTGCAGCGACGGAGCAACACGGGGCTCATTATAGCATCGATCGCAACGATTCGATCGAAATCTGTATCACATTCTCCAAACCTTCTGCATCTCTCCACGGTGGTTTCAAACACGAAGGCGGATGTAGGATCTAGTTTAACAGGAGCAAACGTCTTTGAGTTGGGCTCGCGCAGCTTCGTATCTCTCCAAAACGGGGACCCTTGACGAGGAGGGTTGCGAACGTTGAAGGGCGAACGAAAGCTGCCTCCCGGAATTCTCATCGGTTGTGGAGAGGCAGAGAATCCAGAGTGTGTGTGTGAGAGAGAGAGAGAGAGGAGGTAGCGAGCAGAAGGAGTGGGTGGGTGGAAGAGGAGGAGGAGGAGGCGGAGAAAGAGGAAGAGGGTGGTGGTGGCGGTGGTGGTGGTCGCGAGGGGCAGCAATCGGGTGGTGAAGAACCCGAGGGAAGGTGGATGGTGCAAGGGCAAGGGGAGAGCCGAGGCCAGGCGGCGAGGAGCAGGGCGAACGGGGGTTGTAAGCGGCTTACGCCCGCCGAGCGGAGAGCGACTCCTCGCTAATTATTTATAGGACCCTCTCCCGGCTCTCTCTTCTCTCGTGCACGAAAGATCCTTTGCCGAGAGGAGTTCTCTTCTATCTCACTCCATCCTCTTTTCTCCCTCCTCCTCCATCTTTGATCTTTCCCTCTTTTCTGCCTCCTTTCCTTTCTCCCTCTTCCTTTTCTTTTCTTCTTCTTCTTCTTCTTCTTTTTCTTTTTTCCCTTTCTTTCTTCCTTCCTCCCTCCAGCTTGCCTCTACGCTCCAACGTTGTATACCATCATCCTTCTTTTTTACGCTGCTTCTCTTTGAAACGAGAAAATTTTGATCGCTGGGAAAAAACAATGCAACGTTCTCTCCCGACTTTGTTGGCCGTCCAGAAAATTTCGAATACACGGGACGGAAATATGAATTCTCTCCACGATTCAAAAATCACGTTGTAATTGTGCGTCTATCGTAGAAAGACGAAAAGTAGCTCTCTTTCTTTAGATTCGATGAACTTCTGATCTCCGAGTCTCGCAATCCCTCCATCATTATAACGCGTATCTATTCGAAACGGGATCGAATCCCTCGAATGGATGACCTTCTCGGTGAAAATCGGAGGAAATTCGAGTAAATCTCGCGCGTGTGTCCGGCCGTTTCCGCAAATGCGGGTGTGTTGTGCGTGGATGGAATCCGTGCGTGGCGTTCGACCCCATAGCGGCGGAAACCGACGGTCCATTTTTTAGGATTACCTGCGGATACTTCCAGCACAAGCTCCTGAAACGGGGAGGAGGCAACGATCGAGGCTGGAAACGGGGAAGGAGGGAAGAAAAGAAAAGGGAGAGACGGATGGAAATATCGTGTGTGTTGGCTGTTACTTGGGAGCGAGGCGAATGTTTGGACAGAGGGAGCTTAACAATGCATTCGCGCCCCTTGACTTCCTGCCGGAGCTTCTGATCCCCGCTGCCTGACCGGCAAGTGTAATTGGGTCGAAGCGAGCCGTGGCCTCCGTTTAAAAAAAGAAGAAGGAAAACCTTGCCGCTCGACTTCGTGCGCGATCGGCCGATCCGACTTTTTCCTTCTTCCTCGAAACAGATCGGATCGAGATTCGATGCTTCGATCCATTCGAAGGAATCGTAGCGGAAGGGAGAGAACCTCTTGAAAACTTTTTTTCCTCCCAACTTCGTGGACGAGGTACGAGCCGCGATCAGGTTATTATTCCATCACTTATTCTTCGTTTTTCGATAATACAAATATCCATACAGTTTGAAAAGAAATACGTAAAAGAAGTGATACGATGTCTCGAATTGAACGCTAATCTGAGAGAAAGAGAGAGAGAGGGGGAGTTGCATCGATCGGCGCGAGTAACGACGCAAGCAAGAATTTGGCGAGACGGGCTCGGTTGCGGCTCGAACGAATGGAAAAAGATCAAAGCGAGAAGGGCTAGGAGGCCGAGGACGATGCGCGCCAACTAACCAACAGCCCCCTCCGTGCGTCCAATTGAATTTGAGGCGCGGGCGCGATCTCGGCTCGGCTCGGGATTGATTCGATTTCATCGAGTTTAAAACGGCCGCTTATAGAGCATTAAGCAATCCTCAAAGTGGGAACGGGAAATCTAGTTACGGTAGCGCGAGTTTGCCTCTTTGATCCCGCCGCCTCCTCCTCCTCCTCCCTGCCTATTCTTCCTCGACCACCCCACCCCCCAATCTTCCTTCTCTCGTTAGAATATTGCCAATCGAGAAAGAATTCTTCGCTCCCCTTCCTTCTCCAGAACCTTCCAGATCCTGCTAGATTGCGCGAAAATTTCCTTCCCTTACATTTCTCCAATCGAATCGATTCTCTCTCGAACATGAAAGATATAAGATCGAAGAAGGTTTCGTAATTATCGATTTTGCTTTTTCTTTCTTTTTTTCGAATAACGATATTCGACGCGCTCGAGCGAGAATTTCGAGGCAATGGGACGAGGATTTGTCCCGACGAGACGTCGTCGGATTGATGAATAAATTCCGCGCGAAATTATTAAACCGATTGTCATCGGTTCGTTTATATTTATACGGGATTCCCGTCACCGGGCCGCGTCGATGTTGTCCACCGGGCCGGATGAAATACGGCGAAACAAGCTGTAGTAAATGGAGTTGGCCGGCAACATTTAACGCGCAAGTTTTTCGCCAAATACTCGCCGTACATAATGTATGATTTACGCCCTCCCCCACCCCTCCGCCGCCTGTATGTCAACCTTCGTCGGCGGCTGGGCGCAGGTGAAAAATATAATGCGCGTAAACACGGTGCAGCTCGTGATACACATTTTCGCGTGTGATCCTTCGACATGGACCGATGGAAAGAGAGGAGAAAAAAAAAACAAATGAAATACAGGTCAAACGGTGTCGTATATATAGCGTGATACCTACCTGATAATCTGTTCTCGGATCGACTCTTTTTATTCTCTTCCTCTCTTTCCTTCCTTTTTCTTTCGTTTCCAATCGACGGGTTGATCGAAAGGCGACGTTCGATTTTCGATCATTTCGAACGAAAGCGATCGTAAGAATCGAAAGAAATCGGGGACAAATCTGTAAATTAAATAACCGGTAATCGATCCGTTTCAACGATCGATTGATGGAACAACGATTGCTGGCGAAATTTCCACACGCGTGGAATTTTCGTACGAACGAAACCGATGGATTTGAAACGGAGGGGTAGGGGTAGTAACGGGCCGATCTTGGAGGCGAAGTTTTGTGCGGGTAGGTGTGGCAATAAGGATATAATGCGAGTGTTAAATTGGCATAGACAGGGAGGCTGTAGGAAAAGGGGTAAGAGAGCGGTTTGCAAGGATAGGTAGGTAAGTCGGGGCTTAGCCCGGTGACACAGTAAGCGGAACCAAGCCATGAAGCTTACGGCCGGCTCCGAGTTGTTATAATGGGATCCGGCTAAACGCAAGCCGATTTTAACTCTTCGCCGCAGTACTCGGCCAAGTTCAAGGCCATTGTCTTCTACCACGCTTCTGAAAGTGAACGGTCGACACCCGCAAACCCGTCTGAAATCGTCACCGGGGGTAAACTCTCTCTCTCTCTCTCTTTCTCCCGGGAAAAAATCCCTCCATTCAACGACAATGTATCCCATAAATATATCTTTTTTGTCTACGTTCGCGTTCAAATTATTATTTTTTTACCTTTCCTTTCTTCCCATTGATGGAATTTCTTTTAATTCTCCCCTTCTTCAGTGTGACGCATACATCAACTACATCTAATTACGTAATCGATACGAAACTATTCTCTGGATAAAAAGTTGAAGTTCGTAGATCGAACGAAGGATTAGACCTGGAAAAAATTATTTCGTGTTAATTGACGTACGTGAACCGATCCTGTATTCCTTCCTTCGAAGGTATTTCTTTTACAAAAAAAAAAAAAGATATAAAATATATTTGGACAAGATAAATCAGATAAATTAAGGAGAGCTTTTTTTTGGAAAAGGTTTTGGAACAGTTAGCTCGAATCGCAATAAAAGATTAAAAATCGGCTGTGCAAATAATTCAAGGGAGGGGGGGGGGTATCCTCTTTTGAAGTGAAAGTTGCGAAAGGGTCATCAAAGAAACTCGGCTCAGTACTTAGGCTATAACGGCTATAACGATTTGTTATAGCCCGTACGTTTGATGAGTTATTACGACGTCAAAAGGTAGGCAGGTACCCGCTCCGTCCAATTAGCCAGGCATAGGCCTCCTGCCCGATGCCTTCGGCTGCTTTGGGGTTCTTTGTTCCCCCGAGTTTAGGCCACTTAGAGATATACGCCGCCACCCTTCACTACTCTATTAACGACCAACGCACGCTATGCCATGCGTACCTACAAACGTATGCGTACACCTGCGATCCTTTAATGGACCGTAACAGGACTCTATCCACGCGCGAATCTCTCGATCATCCTCCTCCCCTATCTCTCTTCCATCACTCACCCACTCTCTCTCTCTCTCACGCAAGCGTATATTCTGTCCGCGTTCACGAGTTCAAACCTGATCGTATCAAAGGGAATACGGGACGTTTCGGGATAACAAAACGAACTAATTACTCCTTTTAATAATAGAAAGATGGAGTTTGGAAGATACGCGAGGGGGGAGAGAAAGAATGGAATGGAAGCTCCGTACATTTCAAGCGATTTTGCGGAGGAGGAGAATTTGTTTTATTGAAAAAAATGTGGTATTCGATCGTGTTGAAACAAAACGATACAAGAATAAAGATTCAACTATTTAGGAAGGGTGAAATAGCTGCGAGGGGGAGAAGATTGGGAAGAAAGAGAAGAGGAATGTTTTATTGGAAGGGTGGGGCACGCGATAGAAGCGCGAGTTAAAAGGTGAACGGCGACGAATATTGGCTTTCGGTTGCCGATATAATCTCTGGGGAGAGGGCGCGAAACGTTGTTATTTGCCGGTGGTAAAGAGTCGTAAATTGGTTACTTTACGTTTGTTGGCCGGGCAAATGTTTTTTAATTTCGTGGAAAACAGGATAACATCGGGGAAAGAACGTTGCGACGCGAAACGTGTGTGTACGTACGCAAATTGCGCCCGCGATTACGGTGGCCACGAGTCTGTAATTAATATGGCTTTTAATGGCTCGCGATCGATATACTCGGGAGCCCGCTCGAATAACGGGACCACCGGTCCCGTTTTAATGTTAATTAATTTTAAGTGCATTAGCAAAATTACAACCCCGAGGCGCGGAGAACTTGGCAACATCAATGTGATTAATAGGAGGCAGAATCGCGATCTGAAAGCACCGATGGAACGGTGGTATCATTGCCTCGTGGTGGCTCGCTCCTTGTCTCTGTGAAATGTGTGCGACCAAAGTTTTACGGAAATTCGCGTTTTAAAGCGTTATTTCCGCGTTGACACAAATTTAGATTTACTGATGATTTCGAATATCGATGCTATTCCTTCTACGATTTGTATTCTTTCGCAAATGAATAATTCTTGATTTCTTTTCTTCGAGAAAATTCATCCTTTTGTACGGAAAGGATACGTTTGATCTCGTCGTGTCGAGTAAGAAATAAAGAAAACGCAGAGGATGGAACAGATGATGAACGAGCAAATGTCGATATTCTGATCAAGATTGGAAAGATTCTTAGCTCTTTGTTTTGTATTTCCATGCGTGTATATAAATATATATATATATATATGTGTGTGCATGCTGATGGTTAAATAAATCGAACAAATTTATTTTTATTAATAATGCGATGGTTTATTTCGACGTAGGAAGATTTTCATGATAAAGCAATCATCATGTATCTTACAAGTTTAGATAGTTCTGTACATCTTGAGTCATATTTATTACAAAGTTGCTTAACGTGTTTATGTGCGCACAATATGTAATTATTACGGTTTACATTTTCATTTTTTCTATCATTAATTGTTATCGATACTTTTTTTTTTTTCTTTTTCATTTCTTTAATTGCGTTTACGATCTAATCCATAATATACATTAGGGTTGTATACACGAAATATACACTCACGATTAAGTATGCCTTTTTTTTTTTTTTTTTAAATTGTTTTTAATGTATTTACCTTTTTTTTTTCTTTTTTCCTGTTCGGAGACCATTACAACAGCGAAACCTGCTTTTTTTTTTCGTATCGCCTCCCCCACCCCTCCAAAAGTGCTACGCGTATTTTTCTTTTATTTTTTTTTCCAGTTCACTTTATTTCATTTCATTTCGTTTCGTTTCATTTCGTTTCATTTCATTTCATTACATTTCATTTTATTTCATTTCATTTCATTTTATTTTATTTTTTATTTTATTTTTTATTTTATTTTATTTTATTTTATTTTACTTTATTTTATTTTACTTTATTTTATTTTATTTTTGCCCGGATTACGTCGAGCGTAGCGCGAAAAAAAACTCGAATTCCGATGAGAAAAAAGAGAGAGAGAGAGAGAGAGAGAGAGAGAGAGAGTGAATAAATCGACGAGAACCTTGGAGAATGGCGTCCACGCATCCACGCAATCTTTCGGGCAAAGTGATTTTTTTTTTTTCCAAAGCGAGATCAAAGGGATCTCCTAGCTGGCTGGATCTCCGTCGGCTTCTCGATCATCTCGGCTTCTTTCCATCTCTCACGCGTGCGCACACTCTGCTCTTCCTATTTACAACAAATTTTCCCCGGCTACTGGCCGTGCTTGATATGATAATCAATTATCGTTACAATGCTAAGAATCGTAAGAATAAGAATCATAAAGATAATATACTTAACAATTAATGATAACGGCAGTGGTGAGTATTCGTATTCAGCATCGAGAGAAAACGAAGAAGAAGAAAAAAGAAAAAAGGAAGAAAAAAGCAAACATTAAATCCGCTCGCGGATTCCTTTCCTCATATGCTTGCTGTTCCTCTCATCCATCTCGCCGATTATTTATTACGTTATTCGTATATATGTATACGAATTCTATTTTATTTTCGCGAAACAGCAAATATTTTATATGTATATGTATATATAAAGTGTCTGTTGTTTCGCGAAAATAAAATAAAATTCAAAGAACAATGAAACGAATTTCATGTCTCTCATTCGCAGCGAAAAATAAAGGTAAAGAAAGGAGTAAAGAAAAGAAACGATATTACGCATTTGCGATTTATTATCCCCGATCCACTCTCCTCGCACCATTGATCAACGTTTGACGATCTTTAAACGATCACGATTGCATCGTTTCGATTGTCTCCGAATTTTACCCCCGTTATATATATTATTATATAAAACGAGCGATCACGTTATCGACGTAATTTTCTCTATAATTGAATGACGAATTCTTCGCGTGTGATTCGATTGAGTTCGAGATTGATCGACCATGAAAAATATCACCAATGATGATTTATTCCTTATTCCTTAAGGAATCAAAAAACAACGAAATATAATCGACAGGAAATATCGAAGGTACGATCGAAGGAATGTTTCGTTTCGATCGATGAATTATTCGGAATTATTATAAGGAAGCGACAAATCGTTCGAATGATAAATATAATTTCGTTTATCATCGAATCGTCAAAATTGTCGTCTCGATCCATTCCACTCGAGAACTCGCATTTCATGGAATAATTCTTTGTTTCTCTCGTTGAGGAGAACATTTCTTTTTTTTAAGAGAGATATACAATTTACGAGAGATTCTCTCTCTCTTTATATATATATATATATATATATATATATATATATATATATATATATATATTTGTATATATATATATATATATATACTGTTGCATTATTTAGGCAGAAATTCAAGGCCGACCTAAATACGATCTAAATACAACGAAGAATGTATCGTAAATTACGACGAGGCTCGATTTTTGTACATAACTCCTCATTACAAGTATATACTCATTATTTATCCCCATTATTTGTCCTCTCATTCTTCCAAAAAAAAAAAGAGAAAAGAAAACGAAGCTGATCAGTGAAAAACTTAATTCGCTCATCGACGACAAATTACCCGAAATTAAATCGAAAAAATTATTATATCCGTTCTCTCGCGAAAACGTTTCACTCTCCGCGAATCGCGAAATTACTTTGAAACCAGTCCTTCCTATTATCTCACCTTCAGTTCTATTATCGTTACACGAAGAAGAAGAAGAGAAAGAAACATTGTACTCGATACGACGCAACAAACGCACTTCAACATCATCGTTCGAATCCTCTCTGAAGTCACTCTATACTCCGATGTACACACACACACACACACACGCACATACATACGTGTACGTGTACGATATCCGGAAGTTCGCGCAAAATTCTCTTTCGAGAAAAAGAAGAAAAGAAAGAAAGAGAAGCGAGGGAAAAGAAAGGAGAAGAAACTCGCGAGATCCGTTCGCACGGATCAGATTCTTCTCTCTCATATCGTTCGGGATCGTCCGCAATTCCATTTCAATTGTTATCATCGGAATCGATATTACCGTTGACCTCGGAGCAATTTGCCGCCGAGTTGAGGCGCCAGTTGTACGGGGCCGGTGTCGATCCGAGGGCGGTCTCTTGGTTGCCGCGGCTCGAGATTGCCGTCGATCTTCCGCTGGACCGCTATACCATCGTCTGGTACTTCTGGTCGGGCAGTATGTAACCGTCCGACTCGGACGGTGAGGCGGTCATCTCGTTGGGCCCGGACGCGTTCAAATGGTGGCTGGTCAAGTGGGACATGGAGGAGGTGAGCGCCATGTTGTGGTGGTACTGGGGATGGTGGTAATTTCCCTGGGGGCTGTGATGCATGTGAGAGATCTGGGTCTGATAATAATCGCCGCTCGTGTACGGGTTCTGGTAGGCATTGTAAGTCTGCCCGGCGTAACATTGGCTCGGGTTCACCGAGCCCGGCGACGCTGAACTCCAAGTGAAACCATACTCGCCGTGATGAATTTGGTTCATCGGTGGGGGGTAAGAAGACGGCGGTAACTGGCTAGAGCCCGGCGTCAAAGGAGGAGACGGGGTGGTGAGCGCGCTGTTCGCCCCGCTGCCGCCCGTCGGCGTCACCCCCAGCCGTGGGTACGTGGACGTGGTGGACAAGAGCGGCGAGTTGGGCCCGGGTGCCTCCTTGCCCCGCGGCGGGGAGACGGGGGAGGAACGTCTGCTCGGGGTCGCGGTCGAGCTCGTCGACATCTTGTTGCCGTTGCTCGAGTTGCTCTGCGCCTGGCCCGATCCTCTCGGCGACCCTTTCGAGGGCGAGGCTTGTTGCTGCTGCTGCTGCTGCTGTTGCTGCTGCTGCTGCTGCAACTGTTGCCTGCACTTGGCGCGTCGATTCTTGAACCAAACCTGTGGAAACAAAGCAGGAACAGAAGAGGAAGATGGATTAATCGTCTCGAATCGAATATTCGAATTTTCTTCTTCTCGAGAGTGGTGATAGATCGGCGACTACGGTGGAGGCGAGGGTAGTATAGGGTGGTAGATTCTCTTTCGCGAGGGATGGAGGCCGAGAAGAAAAGGTGTCCCGCCACGAGGGATGGAGGAAGAACCGTTGGCAACCGTGGGGAGAGTTAATCGGTGCAATGGGAAAGTAATCGCGGGCGGGCGGCCGTAACATTTCATTAAATCGTAACAATAACAACGAAGGGGAGAGGGGGAGGAGGTAGAGAAGAGTTCAGGGGCTTTTATACGCTTTTATACACGGGTGTGTATGAAAGTTTACACGCTCGCGCTTTTGCGTGTACGTGTGTACTATCCCCCCGGGATATTCGCTTTGCCAGAACGCGAATTAAAATCTATCATATATGTATATATATATATGTATACACGCACAACGATTTCTATCACTTTGTCAACAGATATCGAATAATTTATGGAAAAACGCGTGGTAATAAAAGTATAATATAATAACGCGCGGGAGGCTAGTGATACAAAAAACGCTTTAAACGAAATTGGACGAGTGTGCCCTTAGAGAAGAAAGAAGGAGATGCCTTCTTTTTCCTCCTCCTTTCTGCCAAGAGACAAGGATACTGCCGAGCATGGACAAAAAAAAAAAGAAAGAAAGAAAGAAAAAAGTATCCCCCGTAGTAGGCCGCAGAGTTCGCTCTCCGCGCAGACTTTCCCCCTCTTTCACTCCCCCTCACGCACCCTCTGTAATCCGGGCACACAATGTGGCCAGGGGTGCGATCCTATGAATCTATGCCCGTGCCTTTAAAAGCAAGATCCGCCTTTATTGTTGTTATTATCGGCCAGTATTGTAACAGTTGTTACGAGGAACGCGAATCGTCCAACCGTGTACCGGGATTTCCAGTCGCCATGAATCCAGTCGCGTTGAGTTGGGTCGAGTCGAGAACGGAAGGGAAAAGTATGGTCGCGTCCCGATCTCGTCGAGAATACACACACACACATATATATATGGGGTTGAACGAGAAATTGAACGTGAACGAAGCGCGAAAAATTCGAAAATTCCGAACGAAATTCCGATCATCGATCATTATAAGACGAGACGAGATAAGAAGAGAGAAACCGTTCCTCCCCTTTGTATCGGTCGATCAACGGATTCTCGAAGGGGTGCGAAGATCCGAGCCGCGTGGATATTGCGCGACATCAACCGCAAGAGGAATGATCGTGACGAGAGGAAGGAAGAGGAAGGTAGATCTGCGGACGAAGAGAGAGAGAGAGAGAAAACGGCCATTACCGCTCCGTGTTTGCACAACGACGCCCCTCTCCCCTTCCTCCCTCCTCCCCCTCCCTCCTCCTCCCCCCAGGAACAACACACAACTCTCGCAGCTACCCCAAAAACCAACTGAACGGGTCCTGGTGCCATCCCCGATGGAAGCCCTCGGGGTGAACCACAGTCAGTTTCTCTCCACTACTCTGTGTATCGATGGCTAGGTGTAAATTGCATCACCATCTGGTTAGCATCCAACATGGAAAACCAACCCATTTGCCACTGGGCTGGAGCAGCTGCGTTGACATTTTCCTTTATGACAAATATATTTTCTTATTTGCGCTATTAATATATATACACACGCGCGCACACGCGGGGGTTTATATCGTATAGCGAAAGAACTGAAAAGATATTATTGGAAGATGATACGCGTAATTCGTCTGTCGGAATCTCACAGGAGAATCGATGAATCTGCATCGTTCGTGTCCACGATAATTTTTAACTTGTCGAGATCGGGAGTGGAGATCGGAACGGTTACGGATATTTTTTTTCGCGATATCGAAGATTATCGTGGAAGCGGAATTTAATACGGAGAAATAAATTCGTAAGGTAAACCTGTTCGCGAGGAGAAGTTTATCGCCCTCCCATCCCTGTCGTTCGGTAATAGCTATGCTACTAGTAGCCGGCTAGCAGTAGTAGGCACGTCTCTTTTTCACCGAGAAAATAACGTTTTGACGCGCTCCTCGATCGTAAATGATGGACGAACGACGACCTGGCGCATTCAAACGTGGCAAACATCGCGCGCAGCTGTGTCGTTCTCTCGCAGAGAGGACAGGCGTATAGAAACTCGCGAGCGAGATAGAACGAAGGGCTATAATCCAGGAACAAATCAACTATATGTTGTGCTCCATACATCGTGCTTCTGTGTTCCACCTAACACACCTCTACCCCCCCCTTCCTATAGGGTATAGATAACTCTGTACAGAACGGAATATACAGCTCTCTCTCTCCTTCTCCCTCGAAAACTTTTAGATCCCCTCCCTCCTCCCTTATCCACCTCTCCCCTTCGATATTATTCACGTGCACGATATATATATATTCGTGTGACGTATATATATATATATGTGTGTGTATCACACCCTTTAGCAGTTGCGCCTTCATTCAAGGCTCGAAGGCTTAAATTGGCGTGGAAACTCCGTGGAATTTCCGGACTCTAAATCGTCCCTTCCCAATGAGAAATCACTTTAATCGAGCTCGATGACTTTCGACCTTGTTCAAGATGCTTTCCACTTACGAATGCATAAATTCCAACGTTTTTTTCAAAAATTACGTGGCGATAAACCGTTCAACCGTTTCGCGAATCCCGAAGAGGGGGGCGATGGGATGGCGATTCGCGATCGCCTTTGATACATTCGAGGAGCATCCCGAAATAAAGATGTTACGAGGACCGCAATAAAAGCGTCAACGAGCTCGTCTATCAATGTACAGCCACGGGTGGGACAATGGCGGAAAGCGGAGGGACGTAGGGCGCGACACCGCGTTGTGTAAATACCTTAAATCTCGTCCATGCTTGCCGAAGCACGAAACACTCCCATTCCCCTCTCCCTGTCCCTCTCCTATACTATCCGTTACTATCGCTCGACCGAGATTGTCACTGTCGTTTTTCCCGTGACTTGTTGGATAGGGTAATCCGTACGCGACGAATAAAGCCGACGAATTCTCCTCTTTTCGGCTCCCGCGCGATCGATTTTTTTCCTCCCTTCATGTAGGCAGACGTAACAATAACGGGGATTCGAAAGAAGGAAGGAAGAGGAATGATTGAATAAAGAGGTAAAAAGAAAAGAAGGAAGAGAAGCGAGGAAAATATTATAAATTCACCTGAACTCGTGACTCCGGCAGATTAATTTTCAATGCAACTTCCTCTCGCATGAAAATATCTGGATACCTCGTTTTCGTGAACAAGCCTTCTAACACGTCTAATTGAGCTCTGGTAAACGTTGTTCTCTCCCTGCGCTGTTTCCGCTGGTTCATCCCTGAAACACGAAAAATCGAGACGAATTAGAAACAGTTAGAAGGGAAATTCTTCTAATCGCGATCGAATTTTATATACACGCGTCTCGTGATTTTCGACCATTCGGCCAAAACAACTTTTCTCTCCCTTTCCTTTCTTCTCTCTCTCTCTCGATCCGAAAACAGATAGGTCGAAGATGATTTTCGAGAGGCTTTCAACGACAAAAGGGTATAAGGCATCGGTGTGGTACCGCAGACCGGAGGACAGAAAAGGGGGTGGCGCAGAGGGGTGTAAGCGTTGCGAGGTCGCGATAGCGTAATTTTGAACAGTTCCCCGCTACGACCCACCCTCCTCTACCTTCCTCGTGCCATCGAGCCTCGCTTGCCTCGTTCCGGGACCCACGTAATCCGCTTATGAGGGGGGGTCACAGGGGCGGCGGGGCGGGCGGGCTGGCGGGCGCAGGGTGGAGAGGAGAGAGAAGAGAGGAGCGGAGGGTGGAGGACGGGGGACGACAAGTCAGGACGGCGGCGGGACGGGGGAGAGGAGGGGGTACACCCCGGAATACACGACCATCCGAAGAGGACCAAAGTCGCGGTTCGTTCCCAGCTGCCTCTCTGGAAACGATGGTACCCAACACGCCAACGTACAACGGTTCCAACCAATAAAAAGAAGAGGTTGGAAAACTGCGCTTCGCCAGTGTCTCCCGGTTGGAAGTTGGATCGTAAAGTCGTGGAAGGAATGGTGCGCGGGGGGAGAAGGAGGGGGAGGGTACCGGTCCAAATCATCCCAGCCCGACTGGGATCGTCGTCGTGTATTTTTTAATAGTTCGAATATTATTGTTGTTGTTGTTATAATACGTGAATTAATAATAACAATATTACAACACGACCGAACGAAAAATTATTGCCATTGTTTTTTTCCCTTTTTTTCCGAATCGATATGATCGAGCGTGTAAAGTTAAGAGTGGGAGAGGAGAGGGAAAGGGAGAGGGAGGTCGAGGTAGGTAGGTAGGATGATGATTGCGAGGTAGGAGTACAATGGTGTAGCAAAAAGAGAAAGCATCGGTGAGTAGGTTTAACGGGCGGAGAGCGAACGAAAAAGGAGGTGGAGGAGGAGGAGAAGAAGAAGAAGAAGAAGGGAGAGGAATTAAAAGCGGTAGCTCCACTACCGCGGAGTGGAGAATGGTTTACGACGAGGAGAGATATAAGCGAGCGAGATATCGTACGCGTCGTACGTACATTTATCCCTCTTCCCGTTAAACCCTTCTATGCGAAATCACGAGACCGAGATAAGATTGCAATTATTAATAGAACGTGCGTGAAACAAACGCACCTCGATCGTCGTGCCGTCCGGTCCGTCTCTTTCGAACTTTTAAATCCTCTCGAAACAATAACCAATTTAAAAATCGATCGAGCAAACTAATTTCCATCCGTAATATCGTCACGATTTTAAATATCAAACTATAATATTTATATTTCCAATTAAATAGCTCCTACTGGCAGAAATTTATCGCTGTCCTATAGAATCGGACTGGACGTGAAAAAAATTAATCCAGAAGCGTTCGGTGTCGATGAAAAGCGACAACGAGGCGAAACTTCAAAGAAAGGGAAGGAGTGGTCTTGTGGTATACCGTATGCGTCTATCTATCCCTCCCTCTCTCTCTCTCTCTTTTCCTCTCTCCCATTCCCTCAAGGAACGATAAGGAGTAACAACAAGCGAGGAGCGAGGGATGATGACGATGACGCCAAAGATGATGCATACATACGCGTGATCGCCGGCTAACGAACTGGTCGAGTCGGTTATCTGGCCGTACGTGCGGCCAGATCGTCGAGAATGATTGCGGCCTGGGCACAATGTAAAACTCCACGGTCGGCTACCGTCGTCGCAACGATGGCCACGACACGCCCGCGATCATTGAATCTATGATCCGTATCTTGCTCGTTGTGCGCGGATGGATATCCGAGCAGAGGCAGCAGAGGTCGGGCTTGAGGGGATGAGAGTGCTTCTGGGCTTCGAAAGAGAGAGGAACGGATCCAGCGCGGAGAGAATGCTTGATTGTCGAGTGGGCGTTAGCGCTACCGTTAACGACGGCCTTTGCCGACGGCTATACATTCGGCCCCTGCGAAAGCCAGGCCCTTATCCACCAACGAGACAATGGAATTCCGATTATGGCCTTCCGCCTGCCTCCGCGCGGCGTTGAGTGGGCGCGCGAGGAAAAGCCCTTCGTTTGCTTCCAATTCTGCGTACGCGGCAGACCAGATTCTCGAGTTTAAACGAGATAGCACGCCAAAACTTTCCGCAAATTCTGCTCCTCCGTTTACCTCGTCCTATTTCTTCTTATTTCTCGAAACATTTCTAAATTTCTTTTTATTCCTCGTATATATCTTTCGATCACGTGTCTCGAGCATTTTCTATTTCACGTGCTTGGAACTCAACTTTTTCAAGAAAAAAAGAAGTCCCTTGTTTCATTCGAATTTTGAAATTAGAAAATTATTCGCGAACACCGTATACAAATTCGTAAAAAATAAGTCTCGAGATCCGACTTAAGATTTATTAAGATTACTTGTTCGTTGGATCCTCGTGCTTCGTTCGCGCAATAAAAAAGTCCATCGTGTTCCACTGCGAAATATATAATTTTTTTCTTCTCGTTGCGTCGAGTTGTCGCGCCGTTACGTCGGTCGATAGTTATAATACCGCTTCGAGCGTCGTCCCATTTAAACGGCAAAGCCTCTTCGAACGAATTTCCAAACGTATAGGAAAATTGAGAAAATTTTTCTTGAGGAGGGTTGAGAATAAATTCGGATATACGGCGAAAACCGGCTAGCTAAGCAACCCTAATGGGACGGCAAACACCCGCTGCGTCCTGGAGTATGATTCGATTTATTATCGTGAGCGCGAGACGAGGCCTGGGGGTTGATACAAGGGTTGCTCTGGCTCATTGGCCCACAACGAGATCAGACGCGACCCTAATAGCAAATTCGTTTTCCGTTTATTGGATTCTTCCTTCCCCTTGTCTCGTGTTTCGAGCTTTCGGAATCACGGACCAAGTCAATGGACCGATAACAAAATTTCACAGTAATTCCCCCCTCCGCCCTCTCCTCCCCTCTCTCCTCCAACGATTCACCATCGATTCGCTTTTTCAAAACAAATAGACGCGATCTCTAATAATTCGCGTCCAATAAGAGACGATTAAATCGATCCGGGAAACGGGGATTGAAATTTAATCAATCTCTCTTTATCACCAACGATAACGCGGTTGTGTATTTTTCGAAAGATGGAATGGAAACGCGTGAAATGAATTATTAGCGAGCGGCGCTTGCTTATCCGCGATACGTATCTTACGAAACTACGCATGCAATATGAAATACGGTGATTCTAGCCGAGATCAAGCTTCTCGCTCGTTCATCACAACGCGTGTACGTACACTTCCTCGCCTTCTCGCCTTCGGATAATAATGTAAATAACGGGCGAGTTTGGACAAGTGACAGTCGCTTATCGAGAGAAAAGATTGAGGAATTATCGCGTGGAACGTGTCGAGGAATCGAAAAGTTAACGAGGATGATCGTCCCCCGTCGTCAATCGTCAAAAGTTGGAGGGTCTCGAACTCGAGCGAAATTGATAAAGCGCGTTAATCGAGAGGAGAAGAAGAAGAAGAAGAAGAGGAAGGAGAATCTCGTGGACGATCCCGGAGGCATGGAATCTCGTCCCACGGGTACGGAGGAGGAGGAGGTTATTGGTTATTTCGGTATTCATAGAATACAAGATGCGGCTGGTAGCCTGGAAATTCGATGCGGCGAAACTGAGAGAGAGGAGAGAGTGGGCGGTCGAATATCGGGAGGAAAGAACGAATTCGAACGAATACGATCGAAAAGGGAAGGGAATCGAAAATTAATTAAAAGCTAAAATACGAACAGGGCCCGCTAGTGACGTGGGGAACGTGGAAGAGGGAGGGAGGGGAGGGGGTGGGAGTCTGGATTATTCGGAAAGGGGGGGACCGTGGGATGATAGCACGTGCCGCCACCGATGAGAGACGGAATTCTAAAAGGCCATCAGTTACGAAAACATTTGGCCGACTTTGCGTTCACGGTATGACCTCCGTGAAATCGCTGCGTAAAGCAGATAACCGCGTACAGGATCGTTTATCTCTCGCCGTTTTCGTACAACCGATATTTCCTTCCCCTCCCGTTTCGAAGGAACAGGATGCGTTTGATGCGTTCGAGTAAAAAATAAAACAGGCCTGGCGCGCAAAGAAAGAAAGAGAAAGAAAGAGAAGAATCGCGTCAACTTCTTTCTCGACGGAACGAACGGAAAGAAACGCGTGTGGCCTTCTAGGATCTAGCCGTTCTTACGTGGTAATCTAGCAGAGAGGAGCATAAGTAAGTAACGAAATACCAACACGCATCCTGGACAAGCGAATAATCGGATAAGCTTCGTGTTACCGTCTTCCAACTGATGCCTTTTTCCTTCGCTCTTTCCTCTTCTGCGTCCACCTGCTTCGTGTAACGTATCCATGTATTCTTTAAAAAAAAAAAAAAAAAAAAAAAAAAAAATACAGATATTTGTGGAAAAGAGGTAGTGTAGCGCGTCTCGAACGGACGAATTGGATTGGAAAAATCCAAAAAATTTTCAAAAAATCCAGCCATTTTTGAAATTCTATAAATTGGCCGGATTGTCGGACGAGGATGAAGAAATTAGAAATCGCTCCAGTATATGTACGTACAACACGTGTCGAGGAAATAGATTCAAGTATCGATATCGTTGTACGTGATATTTCACTCAGACTCGAGTGTTTATCCTGCAATTAGCAGGACCTGTGTATTCGGATCCCCTCTATCGAGGGCACGCAACACGTCCGCCTACTCAATTTATCCCGTGACACGCGTCCAACGATCCCGAATTCTTCTTCCCTACACACCCGTAACGGCAAGATTTCTCTTCGCTCGCTCGCTCGCTTTCGCCTCGCGTGCTTGTTTAGCCCGTTATTTTGTGGCCACTTCGTAACAGAGACGGGCGCACGTGTTCCCGCCACGTGCCACCCTTAACCTGACGCCTAATTGAGTGATTGAAATTCTATCGAATTGACAATCTCCCCGACGAAGCGTCGTTCAATCGTCATCCCGCTTCCCGTTAATTCTTGCCCGTTAATTGTTTCCTTCCAATCAAAATTTCATCAAATTTTTCAAAAAATTTTATCAAAAAAAGAAGAATAAACAAAAATAAAATTCCCCTCCAGAGACCAAAGAGGATCAAAGAAAAACGAATCGCGTTAAAAGAAGAAGAAGAAGAAGAAGAAGATCCAACTCCTCCCTTCTTTTTCCAGATTATTGGAATTCGATTCCACCCATTGAATATTGAATAAGAAAAAAATCAGAGGCGTGGATGTTTACGCGTCACGATCCCTCCACCATAGAGGCGGAGGAAGTTAAGTGGACGGGCAATTTCTCTGTGACAACAAATAGTAGTAGTCGAATGAGAAAAGGGAGAGGCATGTGACGCGTTTCCCACGTACCCACCGCCTCTTCCATCCCTCAACAACGGGGAGAGAAACCTCGGCGCGTTAACGACAACGTTTCGACACCCCTCCCCTTCGGGCCCACCCTTCGCCCCGAGCTACTGTCTCTTTTTTTTATTCGCTCTCTCCTCTCCTCTCAAATCCCACGATTGCATAATAAAATAAATACTCAGTCACAGCGGCCAAACATTCTTCGGCCTTCGAATTATCCAACACGAACTGCCTCTTTCGCGGCACGCGACATTCCTGGCTTCGACCGATTTCGTACGGTATATTTCGCGGTGTCACACAGCTCGAGGCTACAGTAGAGAAACGAACAACAAGGGGGAGAGGAAAAATTCGAGGGGGAAAAAATCGAATCGATCGATCGGGACGAGTCGTTGGAAAAATTATCGGAATTAATGGAAAATGTTGGACCGCGACTTGGTTCATTGAACGCGAAAGCAAACCAACTATGAAATTAATTATCCACGTATATCCAGTTTCGAAATCATTTAAACTTTATGCAAATTATGTTCTCGAAGTTGTACGTACGGATACTGTTAACGAGTCTCTTTCTTCTCTTTCTTTTTTCATTCGCGAATATCAATGATTTTATCGTTCATGCTCCAATAACTTGATCTTAAGATTTAAGTAGTCCAACAGATATATACATTTACTTCGAACAATATATTTACTTCTTGATTCAATTCTTTTAAATCGTTACATCGATACTCTACTCATCCTTTGTTTTTCCCAAAATCAACCAACACTCTATCATAATCCCTATATACAATAATCCAAAGTAGTAACCGAGTAAAAGAGTCGAGAAAAACAGTGTAAAGAGCGAAGCGAAAAAGCGTTCGCTTCTTCGACTTATCTTTGCCCTCTTCGGAATCATCATCATCATCCTCTTTTCGGCTCGCGCCGAAAACGAACGGTGCGCGATAAAAATGCAAAACGTTTCCACGCTTCGTTACCGATTCCTCTCCCGTTTTGTAGCCGGCCACGAGGCTTGTTCCTGCCCCTCTTGCCTCTTCCGATCGCCTCTTTCGCGCTAACGCGTGCAGACACAGACAGACGCAGAGGGGCGACACTCAACGACGGCCCCCGCTTCCTCTCTCTCTCTCTCGTTCCACGGCTTTTCGTTGTAGCGGATACGCCTACAACGGATAGGCGGCTGGACGCGGGTACGTAGGGACCTAACGGACAGATCCGTGTTTCCATGGAAACCCACCTATCTGCGTTGGTTGGACCTATACTGCCTGCTGCCACCCTGATAAGCGGCTTACTCTCATGGTTCTCTCTACTCTTCTTCGCTGGGGCATTCCAGCCCCTTCCTCCCACCCTCTTGCCCATCATTCCAATCCCTCTCTCTCTCTCTCTCTCTCTTTCTATATACAGCTCTTTCTCTTTCGCAACTTTGGCCTCCCCCTCGTGAAAAGGACCAAGACGAGGAGAGAAAGCGCGGGTATGTATCCCAAGCGCGAGGACGCGCGTGGAAACGGCAAGGAAAGATGAAAGGAAGGAGTTGATCAATCGTGGGGTCCGGCCGAATTGGGAACGTCGCTTGTTATTTCTGATCACTCGTAGCTGTATCTATCTGTCTACTTTTTTTTCTCGTCGCTCTTCTACTTTTAACTAGTTAAGGCAAGGATTTTGTTTCTATTATAATCGATAAGACGAAAGAGAGAAGAGTTTGATAGGAATTTATTATTCCGTGTGATTTGACGCGATTAATCGCGGATATTCGAGTAAAAAGAAAAGAATTCGGGCAATACCTTGAAGGCAAGAAGAAATGCACGGGAGCGCCTGCCACGGAATGACTACACGGGTTGGCTATATAGTTAAAAAGAAGCCCTGAGTTTACTTCGATAATTTTGTATGGCTTCAGTCGATGCATCGATTTGCATGACAATCAATAATGGGCTGGCATGGCGCGCGGACCAAATACTTTTACTAGGAGATAACAGACCGCACGATTCGCGAAATGCAGGAAACGTGTATCATCCATCGAGCAATGAGATCGGGGGCGTAAAACTCGGATAAATGGTACGAAATGTTTGCAGCTACCAAATAAATCCATCCAATACGTATTTAATCGTATCAATCCTTCGTTCGCAATCAAACGGGTGTTCTTTTTAAAGCCTCGTAAAAAAAAAAAAAAAAAAAAAGAAACGCGAGAATAAAATAATTTTTAGGGAAATTTAAGATGGGTAAACGATGCTATTGAACGAAAGAAAGGAAATGTTCTTCCAAACTACCGTATTTTTTTCTACCTTTCCTTTTCTCGTAAATGGAAAAGGACAATCGAATTGACACCGATTTCTAATTTTTCCTTCCTTTCGTCTCTTTCAGATCAGGGACGAGAAAGTGTTAATTTAATTTTTTCAAAGAAAGAGGAAAAATTGAATCGTTAAAAGAAATGTTTCGACGAACAGCTAACGCCACCTCACGCAGTGTACATCAACACTTTCACTTACTCGAAAATGTCAATATCCTTCGTTCCATTACCTATGGCAACCAATGAACTATTGTCTCGCTTACAGGTAAACGACCGCTACTTGGCAAAAATAAAAGGACCAAAAACGGGACATTTTAAGTGTTCACCTGGTCACCGAAAACTTTAATCTAACAAAGAAACGATAATGACCAACCATCCTTTTTCATTATTAAATTAAATTTCTTCAAAATACCGTAGAATTAACAACGTACAACTTGCGAAATAACTCTAATAACTCTAATATCCTAACATCGTTCAATATCATTCAATATCATTTCTTTTTCTTTTCTTTTAATTTTCCACAAACATACCGAATCCGTGAAACTCGTTTTACTCTCCGAAGAAATCGATTACTGTCTCCGGGCCAAAAAGAAAAGAAAAAAAACCTCGTTACACGATTGTTTCAAAGATTCAAGGAAGCGCAATAACATGTAAAAACTAACCTTGGGGAAACGCAGCGAGGCCGTGCTCCAAGGGATGAGGGTGAGGATGGCCGTGAGTGGCGAGGGCGAAGGGCGAAGGTAGGCCAGGATGTGGCGCGCCTGGGTGCGGGTGAGAGTGCGGATGTGGGTGAGTAGCAACCCCCATCGCCGGATGACTGTGGGGATGGTACTGGGGACTACCGGTCGGGGCGCAAGTGGCGCCCGCCGCCTTCAAGTACCCCGCCATGTAACCCGCGAGGCAAGCCAGCTCACCCGCCACCGCTGCACCCTTATCGCGCTCCCTTATCTCTTGACCCCCGCCCTCCTCCGCCGTCCACCAGCTGTTCTCCTCCCGATGATCGTTCTGGCTCGGCTGCGAAGATAACTTCGCGCTGCTCTCCGACACCTTCGTCGCCGGCTCCTGTGATACCGACACGTTGCCGTTTCGCGCACAACTGTTGTAACCTTCGTAATCCTCCACCTGAAACGATAATTTAACGCGACTGAGTTAGCTCACAAGTAGATGTAAAGAGAAGAAAGAAGAAATAGAATCCGCCACTCGATTTTGACTTTTTTGATCGCGTTAGTGAAGGCGAGAACGAATGTCTTTTCTTGTCAACGAAAAATTTTAGTATTTTTTTCTTTTTTTGACGACAATTATATATATTTTTTGAGAGATAAATTGTTGTATATTTCTATATGTGTCTTTTTTTTTAATATAAATTATTGGTTACATTTATTTACGATTAAGTATGAGTATTATTGAGAGGAGATGCCGTGAAACTCACAAGCTTATGATTAAACTCGGGATACTGTGTGTAGTCCATTTAAGCGAAATCCAACAACGAATCCAAGGAAAGATTCTTCCATTCACTACACTACACTACCTTGAAACTATCACTGACGCTTGCATCGTTATTCGTCGTATCACTGGCCATTTTCTTTCATTTTCGAAACTTCCTCCTGATTACTCTTCCTCCGACATTGCCAGCTGGCAATGCGTGCTACCTCTTCGAGAAGTGTGACAAAATTGACGGACAAATTTGCCAGCCACGAGTTTAGTTTACCTCGTGTAGGTAACTATCCCCACCTTTTAACAGTTTAAATAGTTTTTCAGACCCTTTTATCCCTTCCCTGTAAACGAGGGTGGGGATTTCGGAGCAGACCTGGCCAGAAACAGGGATACTCATACTCGAATGGCTCCTCGTCGGTTATGGCTCGTCCTTTTTTATGACCAACGATACACCAATCTTTCGATTAACCCTCCCCCGAATAACGATTAACCAATCCCGTTATTTAACTCTTAAAATGTTAAATGAAAATTAAAGAAACTTCGATCGTATCTCATATCGCTTCATTTTCCTTCCCTTTACTTTCTCCCAAATTTATCCCAAAACTATAATCTATCATATATTATCCACAATTATGGACTTTTCGTTTGAATAAACTAGAAATATAATAATAAAATCGATGGTATAAAAATTAGAATAGGATGATCAACAATCGATCCAAGTAGCGGCGCGTGCTAAACCGGAAGGGGATTCTATGGTAAAGAGGCGGCTTATCCGAAAAACTTAACTTCCCACTAGACGCTAAACGGCTAAATAAACTTGCAAGTTTTTATTCGACGGGCGGGCAAAGTGGAGATAGATACAATGTGTCGGAAAAAGACACGAGTGCAGGAGAGGAGAGAGGAGGAGGAGGAGGAGGAGGACGATGCACGTTGGTAGGTATGTTTACACGGGGGCATTATGGCGGATAATGTTTGTTATAGGCGTCTATGCTCTAGAGCCAGGAGAGGCGAGACTATCCGACGTTAAAAGGCCAGCCTGGTCGATCCGCTTACGGCGGATGAGGCTCAAATTGAGTGAGAGATAGTGAACTCTCGTGCAACGAGTTGCACGAGCATCACACATGTCTCGATGGGCGCACCGTGCATATTTATATACGCGTTTACTTCGCAATTTATAGCGCGTATCGCGTAATAATTTCGTTGATAATCCAATACGCGCACGAGGCAACCAAAGGATATAACGGATATAGAAACAATACGCCAAGTGTAATGCGATACGTGTAAATACATCGATTCCGTGTAAATCGAAATCTTTTGTTCCGTTCCCGCGGATTTATCACGAAGAGGAAAAATTAATTCCTTTTCGGATAATTATATTGCGTGAAAGTGAAATTACAATTAAATTCTCTCTGTTGTTTCTTCCCCTTCGTTTCACATTGCAAACTATCTGTCTATCAATTCGTTCCTGAAGAGTGGAATAATAGATGGGTAAAATTTTAAACGGGAATTTTACTGTTATCGAAAAATGGCGGAAAGTATAATAATGAAAAAAACTTTCAACAACGTAAAGATTCTACTTGAAAAAGATAGATTCGAACCGTTAAAAAATACTCGATAATTTTTCATCGTCAAATTACCGCACACTTTTTTACGTCACGATTCAAATTAAAATACAATTATAGAATACTTATTAAGTAAGTATTTTCTCCTATTAGGAAAAAGAAACCTATTTAAAACGGTTAAAATCATTTTCCACATTAGATGTGAAAAATAAAATAGGAAATGAAAATTATTTTCGAGGTGTATATATATATATATATTGCCATAAAAATGTTGAAACGAAATCGTCGAACTTTGTTACCTGTGGACAAGTGTTAACTGTGAAAGAAAGTATGGTGGATACTTGTCTACCTGTGTCGCAGGCCTTACCTTAATCAAGGAATTAATAACACTTTGGCAAAGACCTTTTCTTCGAAGCCTATTGTCAATGGGATAGGACAGAAGGGCAGTATTGCGATTTGTGGTTAACAGCCCAAAAATATCTTGCTTTTGGGGAAAACTCTTGAGCTGTTGCCAAATCAACTGGACATTGTCTGTTAGCGCCCTTCTCCGGCATTAGACTAACCTCGGTAAACAGCAGCTACAGGGTGTCGGTGACCAGTCTTCAAGGATGCATACCGCTAATACCTTATATACCTGAGAATTTACATTCTGACAGCTGATTCTATCCCTTTTGTAAATTTGTACGCATCGTCATAAATTTATCACAATTTATCTGCGTGTATATATACTTATAAAAAACGCGAGAAATAGTTTTTCTTTCTTTCTTTCTTTTCTTTTTCTTTTGAAATTTATAAAACTCTTTCATACCTGAACAGTTTTACGATGATAAAATTTTCGAAGTAATATTTAATCTTCGTTTGGTTTTAACTCTCGTTTGTTTCTATTACGATTTTGACGATAATCAATTAAAGCATTAAAGGAAAATCGTTAGAATTTGGAACGTAAAGTTATTCAGAAAAATTTGTTTAACGAAAAGTATAATTTTAATACTTTTAAAGTTATTTTTAATAGAAAAAAAAATAGATATCTTTTTTTTATCTTTTTTGAGACATTTCGATAAATATACATCTGTCATGATATCTCGCAATTATCACGCGATTGTACAAGTTTTTTCTTTTTTTTTTTTTAAAAAAAAGTAACCAACTCTAGGAAACACAGTTAAGCCAAGTATTACATTTCATTATCGCGTTGATGTATTAATATATACAGAAGAAAAAAAAATTGAATGAAATCTTGAAATCCATTTTTCAACAAGATAATTGATTCTTCGTTACCCCGGTAATCCATCTTCTGAAACGTGACTAATTTTATCTCTTCACTCGTACACAATACACATTTCGTGACGATGAATAATTAAAGTGATAATTAACGGTGAGACACAATAATTGCGATGGATTGGAGTAAACATCGGATTTCTCCGTGTGATTGATGGAAAGATGGCCGCCGCATGACAGTAATGTGCTTACGTTTTCGTGTTTTCGCTCGATCGTACGAAATAAATTAACATATAAGATAGAACGTTTTTGCACCGTATACATCATAATGCAAATTACTCGAAGAGATCGATAGAACGATCGATAGATGATCGAACGTTATTCACGTTGGAATTGGAAACAGATTTTAAAGATCGACGTTTCCATGGTTTCTTCCACCATAAAGGAAAACTTTCTTCGAGTTATCTATTAAAATAATTAACGCGAGCAATTATTTGTCTTCATTAATTTCAAAAAACGATAGTAATCGATCGTGTATTCCTTCGATCGTGTACGAATTCATGTGAATAACTGAATATATACGGCGATAGTGTCATTGATAGGAGGGGAGGGGAAAAAAATTATGAGTGTACGAGGGAGAGAAGGATAGATTGCGTGGACAAGATTGCGCAAGCTTCGCCTAGCGAAAGGAAGAAGGGTCGACTAGGTAAAAAAATCTATATAAAGGTGAAAAGAGGAAAACTGGATGGGGTGGTTGGCTCGAGGAGCAAAACGGGAGAAAAGGGAGAGAAAGAGAGAGGCGTGTATCGAGTTTGCGCGTTTTATTCCTCCTCCTATGTTCAGGCTCCGCCCTGATGTTTTCCCTCCTCCAGCTTTCCTATTCGCCCTTCGATCCCTCCTGGACCATAAGGGATCGTAACTTTGCCGACGTTTCGTATCGAAATTTTACTCCCTGAATGACGCTTGTCACGTCGTACGATCGAGTCAAATCGAGTGATGACGAATTTAAAAAAAAAAATATATATTCAATTCCTTCTCACGATTACTTTCTCCTTCTTTTTCCTTCTTAAATTGAGTTAAAAAATCGATATATATAATTAATTTACATATATAGAAAGAATGATCTTCGTCAATGTTTCGTACAAAAATTTTAATGCCTGGAAAACAATTGTGGAATGGAATCAAATAAACTGTTGCGTTGTAAGTTTATTGAAACACGTCCAATTCTTTTTTATTATTATTTTTTTACTACTATTTTCTCGTCCTCTTCATCTATAATCGTAAGGAATCGTAACATTTATAGAATCAATTCTAAGTTGTCGTGGTAAGTTCGTGTTTATTTGAAATATTTCTCTCTTATTGTCTTTCTTTGACTATTTCTCATTGTATTTTTTTATTTGCTTCTTTTTTAAATTAAAAAAGAAAAAGTGTGCAATGTCATTTATGGGGAAAGAAATCGTTGAGTACATGTTCATTTTTTATTTCTTTTCTAAATGACCTTGTCCCGCCAAAGCAATAAAGAATTATATTGCAGTGCCTGAAGTATTCTCCACAATCAGCAATACCTCGTTTCCAGACCGTTTACGACCACGATGATTACGGCAAGAAAACTACTTTCCTTGCTATTATGCTTCAATACTCAAATTTTTATTGCATTATTGATGCCTTTTTTCTTTTTTTTCTTTTCTTTTCTTTTTTCCCTTCTTTTTTGTTTTTTTCTGTAGGGAAATATTTTCATCAAACTCTCCTGAGGAGGGGAATCCTCCATATTGGAAAATAACAAAGCACTTAATCAGTGAAAAAAAACTTAAAGAGAAAGATCTCTTCAATGCATTAACCATTCCGAGGAAATATGCTTAATTTATTACGGCTATTACGTTTCGAATTTAAGAGTGCGCGTAATCCGATATTAAGTCCCCGTAATTTTTCCATTCGACAAAATTTTCAATTCGATTTCATTACCCGTTTCGCGCCAATCGAAAATTATAACGATACGATCAGATACTATACACCATTAAGATCTAAAATCGAGAAGAAAAAGGGAAGTAACGATCGCCGATCGAATCGTTAATCCAGAGGAATTAAAAATAACCATTCACGACGATCGTAATCAACTCAATCCACCAACGTAACATCGAAAACACCTTGTGTTTAGATCCACTAGCAGTAATAGCAGTAGTAGTAGTAGTAGCAGTAGCAATCTCCCGCTCAGTGTGGCTGCGCGCTTCATCATTACTTTCACTGGAATTCCAATGGCGTTCGCGTAACCGGTTTAAAACGAACGCGGCGGATTTCTTTCGCGTTTCGGCGCCGGGAATCCAGAAATAAACGCGAGAAATATCAATCGGCCGATTACCGAGCTACCACTACTGCCCAACGTTTTTCGCCTTGTTCCATTGTCGAGGGATCGAGACGCGCGGTAAAAAGCGCGTGGATCGTGGATATTTCTCCTCTCTCCCCGCAGGGATAAAAGAGAAAAAGGGAAGGAAAGAAAAAAAAAAAAAGGAAAAAGACACGCGAACCCGCTGATAGCCGGACTATGTTTTTTCAGTTGGTCGGCATAAAAAATGCGACTCCGCTCGGCTTTGTCGTCGGTGGGTAATACCCGCCACCGGTGGCCCTACCCCTCCCTCCCTCCTCCTCGAAAGAAATAAAAAGAGAAAGAAAAGAGGATCCTTCTCGCCTTCTTCTCCCCTTTATATCCCGCCCCGTTGATGCACCGTGCTCGCTACCTTTTTCCTCCACTCCTCCTACAACTACAACTTGCAGGCTTCCTCTTCTTTACCAGCGGCATAAGCGGCGGTAAATAATAAATGATCTCGCGTCGGTGCGAGGCGAGGCGAGGCGAGGCGAGGCGAGGCGAGGCGAGCGAGCGAGCGCATACAGATAGAGAGGTTTTTTCGTCGTGGCCGGAGGGGCAGCAGGCAAACGCACACCGCGCCAACGCGTTAAATACAGTCGCGTATTTACGACGGTCGGTTTGAGGGAGGGAGGGAGGGGGCGGCCGATCAGGTTCCCCGCGGGAACGCTGCGGAAGAGTAAAAACCACGAGGAACGGGAGGGAGAGGGAGGCGGGGACGGAGGGTCCACACACGGCCTTCCTCGACGAATTTATAGAGGAGAAATTAGGAGGTTTATAGAAGCTGTGCGCGGTAGCTAACCGTAGATCATCATTAGAGGCCCAACTGGGCTGCTATGTGCGGATACATATGTGGCCGTGGCCGGCACATATTTACCACGCCACCAAACCGATTCCCCGAGGCTTCTCCATCTCGCCGAGGTTTCCGCCGTCCCTCCTCCGCTCTCCTTTCCTTTCCTTTCCTGCGTGTGCCTCGCCGATCAAAGCACGGTCAGAAGGAGAGGGGGGGAGAGAGAGAGGGGGAGGGAATATTTTTCTTTAGCTCCGTGCCACGTTTCCAAGAGATACTTTCGAGATATATATATATATATATATTGTTTAATACGGAGGGAGAAAAATGGACGGCAAAGGGTGAATCTTGAAACGTGTTGCTTCGTTATCGAGCATTCGAGGATGTTTGGGACCGATTGGGAGGAAGAAGAAAGAATGGTGACGTTTGAAATATTTTTGTAAATTATTCGACAATGTCCTGTCTTTCGTAGAATTTTGTTTTTATTTTTTGTTTCATTTTGTCCTCCATTGTTGGGGAATTTTTCAAGTTTGAAACTCAAGTTGTCTTCGTTGCAATTCATCATCGTTGATGGTTTTATATATACAAATTTATGATGGCTGTTATTGACAGAGAAAACTTGGAATTATTATCGGCCATTCATCGGGGAAAATTCTCGGAAAATGGGACAGACTTTCATAATTGAAATTAGCATAAATGCGATTGTTGGACGATGGATTCCATGTAACAATCGTATGATTTATGGGGGAGGCAGATAAAAGTGCAGGTATATCGCCAATAAAACGGTCAACTTCGGGGAGAAATAATAGTTGAATAGAAATTTTGGAAATTTATTGAGAGGAAATAAATAAATAAACGTCGTTTTCGTCTCGTTTGTATCGTTCGGTTAAAACTTTCGATGTTTTTAATAGTCACAGGAAAGAATACAAATATTCCCTATTTGTATAAAGTGGTGACACTGTAAAACCCTTCTTTGCAAAGCTTTAGAGTTTCTTTAAATTCGTCATAGATCGAAAAATAGATTAAAAAAAAACAAAAATATCGTGTAATTTACAATAAATTATAAATTACAAAATCTTGACACGTTTTAATTTAACCAATTATTTATTTCGAAATCTATCCTTCGAGTATACTTTTCTATTTTTTAACGAAACTTGAAATTCGTGTGTAACGAATGTCCCTCTACTCCCTTTTAAAAAATATTACTGGGTAAAATTGTAGGATTTAAAGGATCACGAAAAATCAGGAAAAATTTGAAAGTTTCATGCACTCGAAAGGATTTTAATGTAATCCATTATACACTTTTGCGTACACGCACAGTTTCATTAACATTGGGATTTTAGATTAAATGAATTTCTTCTGTTTTAATGTGCGAAGACTTTTATCGCTCATTCTATATTTTCATGCGTAATATAAATTTCGTCTTCAAACAGGGGATGCATAGAAAAATCTTCTACGTTCTCTGCGAATATAATCGAAGAATTTGACCATTGTTACGTATTATTCTATCGATTAGATGGTAGAAAACGATGATAAAGATGAAACGATATTAACGTCCACCAATTTTATGCACGAATTAAAATTGTAATTAATATTATTACATAAAATATATCACTCGTGTGCAGTATATTTTCGAAAGAAAAGAATCTTTCTAGTTAATGATCGCGCACCACGCCCCGTGAAACGCCTTTCGAATATCTCTCGATATCTCTGTCTCCCCTGCAGACCCTAATATCATTCAAATTAAGAGGAGACAAGAGTTTATAACCCGATCTCCTATTATCGAACGAATTTCTGTTCGTGTTTTTCGTTTTTTCGAAATTCTCGAACTTCTCCACTGATACACGCGACAAAGAAAAAAATCCATCCTGGATTTCCAATTTTTTTCGTTCGAAATTCTCGAACTTGTTCACTCTTTCCTTCACCTCTTTTCGATAATAGAAAGAAAGAAATCGTCGGATCGTTCCTGTTGGCACAAGAGTTTCGTCTCGGGAGAATAATCTTGATTTTTAAGGGATGAATTAAAAAAAAGGAAACAGATTGCAATTTGGTACGGAAAATGCACAGTTTGGTGTGGACGGTGGTGCGTACGTATAACACATACCTCTACCTGGGCAGTGGTCCGAGGACGGTTTGCCGCAGAAACAGTTAAATCTCTCGTGGTGGTAGCAAACACCATCAGTGCTAAGCCACAAATCCTGGCTTAACCCGAGCCTATGAATTGAATTGGTTAAAGCCCGCGTTAAACTAGGTTCTCTCTTCTACGAGCAGTCAGCAAGAAGATCCCCGCGCTGTCTTTCCTTTCTTCCTTCCCTTCCTTCTATTTTTCCTCGTTTGCTCGTCACCGGTGGTTAGCAGTACTTACTTACCATCCCACCCCTTTACCTCCCTCTAATTGGCAAAACCAAAAATTTTTCCCGAGGTCTCGCTCGAGGATTAACGCGACCGAACCTAACCTATGCACACCTATTTGCTCCCGAATAAAACTGAGAAAAAAATATTGTCCGACCTAGCTACCGGAATAAACGCGTCCAATAAGGCTTGAATCCTTTCGTCGGCGATCCTTTAAGCTCCCGTTTTCGCTTTTCAATTTTCAGAAAAAACTTTCTTTCACGGTTCTATTTACTATTATATCGAAAACTCGTTTCCTGCTATTCGAGAAATTGTGAGAAATTGTTCTCGTCTCTGATCTCGGTTACAACGAGATTAATTTCACCTATAATTGATATAATCAATAGATCCTTTCCTCGAGTAACGCGCGACATCTGTGAAGAAAAGAGGGAAAGCACGGAAAGGGAAAAAACAGGAGCCGGATGGAAAAAAGGGCAAGGGCAACACTCTTTGGTGTCGAAGGGACACATCCGGACGGGAGGGGGAGGTTTAGTTCCTAAACAAACTTGGTTTACTCGTCGATCATCGTGGCCTGGGTAAACACAGTTTACAGGGCCCGTACAAACGAAATGCCAAATTGTAACAAACTGATCTATAACTAAATTACACGGTCTCCTGTGTACTCGCCTCGCCTCTCACAACCTCTCTCTCACTCTCTGTGCAGCTATATAAACACGTCAGCGGCACATTGTGCCGAGCTCGATCCCGAGTCTCCATTGTTGCATTGGTTGCAGCGTTGAAAACGCGACCGTGTACCCGGCCCTTCTTCCACCCCATTCTTCCACCTTCTTCCCTGTACACGCACGTATACACACGAATGGGGGACGTGGGGCACGTAACTTTGATACAGAATAGATGTAGAAGAAGTTAGGCGAAATTTCGAATTTCCGGGCCTGCACGGAGGGCGTTCGTTTTTCTTTCTTTTGCGAGCACAGGTGCGCACAAGAGTAGGTGCGAGAGGAGGTATATATATATATATATATATATATACGTGTATATATATTATATCTCGTCAAACACCCGCTGGGCGATCTCACGGTAAATTTGGATCGACCCTTTTTTTCCAAAAATCACCGTCCATCACCGTGGAAAGGAAGACTCGGTGACTTCCGTCTTATCAAACCGTCTTTTCTTATATATATATATATATATATATATATATATATATATCCTGAGTATAAATTAAAATTTTTCTATTCTCTTAATTTTTTATATACCTGTGAATTAGGAATAAAGTTCATCGAGTGAGAGAAGAAAAGATAGAGAAGTTCGAATTGGTATTTCATAACGTTTGAGATATTGAGAGGGATATTGAGTTAAATATCCGAGGAGATAATTCCTTCAATGCGGAAAGCATCTTCATTATTTGATAATCGTTGTGAATTATGGTCACAAATTTGCAAGCGCGTAATCTTGTAAAATGTGACAAATGATGAGATCCCATATGTAAAGAAAGGAATAGAAGAGTAATTCCGGTAGATCTTTCCTGGCTCGTAGACAAAAGGTGTACTTTCTAAGCCAATAGGATGATCGAGGAATTGACAGTATTCGACAAACGGTTAATCCTTTTCCTCGAGGATCCTCCATTAGGATTGTCAATGACTTGCGGTAATTAGTATTTCCCTCCATCACCCCGCTTGTCCGCTACACGTGGCCTGCGCACACAATTGCAGCGCCGGTTAATTTACGACCACCTATGCCTTTCCCCTCCCTCCGATGAAAATCGTCCATACTTAGACCCAGCCGTTTCCAAGACAAATGTCAATATAATATCATCTGCTCTGACCCTCGGATCGGCCATTTTTACTTCCAGCATCTATTCATTTCTTTCTTTACCGGGAACCGTTATATCCATCGAAAAATTTTATTTTCTCCCTTTGTCAAATTTGTTTATAAGTAATAAGAATCTCGAGGCTCGAGGGAATTTTTCATTTCGGAAAATTTGCAAATTTGTAAGTTGTTCGTTCTTGACGAGTGTCGTTCGCTCTCGCAAAGGGTCTTGCTGCTTAACCTAGCCTAACCAATAAACCGGATTATACACACGGGAGATTCGAATATATGCGCGTTCACCTCTCGAGTGACTTTTCTTGTACTCGTATCGTGTTACGCGCGAGGAGAGGCCAGGCCTCGTCTGTCTAACGACTGAAAAGTAGCGCGACTAAAAAGTGACGAAATGGAGAAAAGAATGGAGGGATGGAGGAGAAAGATGACAACGGCCAGTGACACGCCAGTGACGCGACTTGTTCGATCGTTGGCGCGTATATAATATACCCGTGTAGGGGGCACAATATCTCTCTTTCTTTCTCTCTTTCTCTCTCTCTCGAGAGAGAGAGATCCACCTGTCCGATGGAACCAACAGGTACAAACGAGAGGCTTGTGTGAGAACGTTACGTTCGAGGGTGGTGGTATCGCCACCCTCCGAAAATGCATTTTTTTCTCTTTCTTTCTTTCCAATCTCTATTTTTCACGATAATAATTTTATGGGACGACGGAAGTCGAAAGTGTCAGTGGGTAAAATCGGACGATCAACGACGGTCGCCTCTCTTACCAATCGTGTTCCCTCCCGGCCGAGGCGTGTCCCGAGTCTTTTAACCATTTGACACCGGCGACACGTAGAATACGTTCTGCGGGCGTCCCTCGTAGGCGCAGATTCCATCTCACGCGTCAACCTGTCGGAGCGTCTCGTTTCTCGAAAGCTGACGGGGATCCGGGCTCGCGTGGATACGCGACCGTTCGACCGTTCCCCGCTCCCATCCGTATTTTTATTTTCTAATCTTGACCAAATTTGGTGCAACGTATAATAAGTACAACAGGAGTTACATAATCCACGATGGCGAGGATGATATCTTGATGCGTGATCCGATTTGGAAAGGAAACGGGAAATTTTATTCGAACGAGTCTCTGTTACGCGATACGATCTTGCGAACAAATCCATTTCGAGATAATAAAACACGAAAATTCTTAGGATTTGGATGGAAATTATGTATGTGGAATGTAATCGATAAGTAATTTTTCATTAGTTTTTTAATTTATCTCGCGTTTAAAGGATCGATCTCACCCTTTATAATTTTCAATATTTTCGTAGAAACGGATTTAATAACAAAACATTTACTGTGTCTTTCCTGTGTCTATCCAAAATCGTGAAATCGACGATCCAATTAATTCTCCTCTCCACGCTCAAGTAAAATTTCATCAATAGTTAATTGATCACGATCGACAAGAATCAAGTATCCACCAACTCGTTGTATAATTTGGATCAGAAAGAAGGAAGGCTCGTTTCGAAAGTTTCGACGAGTTAACGAATTTGCAACAAATCGACGAGTGGAGGAGTCGCGATAGGGAGATGAATCGGCGGGGGTTGACATTGCGGCCTATTTTCACGGTTGGTGGCAGCGGGCCATTGTACCGCGGAGGGCGTTTATGGGGTATTTGCGGGGGGTTTCCTGCGCGCAAAGATTAGCACTCCCAATGGGATTAAATGGCCCTTTTCTCTCTATATATATATATGTGTGTGTGTATATATAGCGTGTATCGCGGCACGTGTGCCGTCGGAACATTCGGCGAACGAAACGAAAGGGAAAGAAAACGGCGGACTGGAAACGCCCGTCTCTCCTCCGCTTTTGCGCTTCACGGGGGGTTTCTCGCCACCCCTCGGGATTTCTCCTATCTCTCCGCGTAGTTAATCAGTGGCAAACGACTCGTTTATTGGTACCAAGTTGCCTATAATGCTTCATCCCCCTCCGGGCCCCCGTTAAGATTAATAGAATACCGAGATTTTTATCTCGAAATAGAATACCGCGAAGATCCATCTAGAAATCTATCTATCTATCCGCTCGTCGCATCGTTCACGAATCCTTGCGTGAAATTGATTCTCCCTCCTCTCCCCCTGGTTTTTTTATTTCTTCTTTTTTTTTTTTCATCTTCCAACCCTCCTCGGGATATCGATATCGATTTTATTATATGTACGAGGTGTAAAATGGAATTAAAGTATCGATCGATAAATCGTAGATCGCTGTAACAAGTGCACAAAGGATTAATATACGAGGGAAAGGAAAAAAGAGGCATGCGTCCGGTTCTCACGAGGTAAGGTCGAACCGGACAATGAACCTGAGGGCGTACGATTTATAGTAGAAGGATGAATGGGGAGGGCCGGATAGATGCCCACCCTCTACCACGTCCACCCTTAAAAAGAGGCCGTCGAATTAATTTATATTTCCTGCTGCCAAGTTTGCGCCTCCGTCAGAGGTGACCGTGCCTTCGTTCCCGATTCTCGATTTTCTCGTTGCACCGAATCGAGAGAGGTAAAGAGACTCGGTTCGGATTATCGGTCGAACCTATGTCATTCCACGTCCACGATTTATGCTTATCAACCATCTCTCTCCGTGATCTCATTCACGGAATTTTAATCGGCTCGGAAAATATCGAACACAAGATCGATCCATCTATCTAAAAGACTCGAGCTACGTTATCCAAGTCTCGAAACGAATTTTTCCTTTTGAGAAAAATTGAATCGTCCAAAAACTTTTGCACTTTCCTACTATTGTAATTCCGTGGATATAAGTAGGTGCCAAATTGGAGAGGGGGGAGGAAAGATTCGTCGCTTAAAGACGTTCCAATGATGTTCGAGAGATGTTTAGACGTGCACAGACAACACAACCGCTGCAACACGCCCCATCGTTGCGGGATGGTTTGAGGCCGAGTTCTCGGGAAGGCAGAGAGGAAACGTGAAAACGTTCGGCCAAGCGTTAAGTGATGCAAAGTACAAAAAGGTACATTGGTCCCATCTGCGAGGGAAAAAAAGGGGACACTGCGTGTCCTTCGAAAAGCGGGAGGGGAGGTAGCTAAGTAGAAGGCTCGCACCGCAGGCGTCGATCGTCAAGGGAGGCGAGGCCCTTCAGATTCGATCTCTCTTTCAGTTTACACCGTTTTCCCACTAAAGGAACCGCAAAAACCTCGGCCGGGTAATCTCTCGACTGGCCCTCTTCCTCTCCGGATTCCGCGCGAAAGAACACGCTTTCCTCCTCGACTCTTTCACGCGCCGCAATCTTTCCGATTTCTTTCACGATTTCCAAAACTTCCTCGCGCTCTTGAAAATTTCCCGTAGCTTATTTTTCATCGGTGGCCACGATTTGAATCGACGAGAAATCGGTTTTTTTACTCGCGTAAAATTCGCAATAGATTTCTCTCTCCACGCGTACGATTCGAACGCCATCATCCATGATTTCGCATCGTCTTTTTTTCTTATTCGGCTGGATCTCGATTTCGAAATTTCTAGGAGGAACGAATAGTTGGAAGGAAAAGGAATCGCTCGTAATCGGGGAGAAAAAGATTATTGGATCTCGATTTCGAAATTTCGATAAACGTTTCTAGGAGGAAGGAATAGTTGGAAGGAAAAGGAATCGCTCGTAACCGGGGAAAGAAAAAGAAAAATCGGGGAATCGGAAGAAAAATCGCAACGTGCGGGCAGCTTCGTAATTATCGAAGCTCACGGCGCGCGATATTTTAACGGGGTTACATTTATCGAACGCGAGGTCGTAAAAATCTTGATTTATCCCGTGGCAATGGAGAACGCGTCAACGGGCGACTCTCGTTTTAATTAAACGCGGGCCGATAAACGCGCGACGACTCCTTTATTATTAAGCCGGTTCGGCTCGGACCGTTAATCTGCTCCCATGATCGTAGGGGCACGGGTTGCGCCCGTTTTCAAAATTGACACGGCAAAGGCGCACGCAAGTATTTCTCCCCGAAGCGAGAAGAACGCCATCGTAATGGCCGGGGCGGTGTGTTTTGCATCGTGGTGGGTTAACCTCCGATTCGTTCTGCTCGGGACGAGACAAACAGAGGGGAAAGAAGGGTGCAAGATTCGTCGATTCTTCCTGTTTGGACACGGTTCGACAAATTACCGCTACAATATTCCCTCTCTCTCTTCTCACCCTCCCTTCCCTGAACACTCGGCCCTTCCTCGTTTTCCCCAGTTTACGAGCTTTCCTTACGACCCTCTCCTCCGCTTCCCTCCAGTTCCCTCCGCTCTCTTTTCTTTCAATCTTCACGCTGCTAATGCTCCTCGTATTTCCTCCCGTCCAAGGATCCCACCTCCGGTCCTCGCCTTCAACCTCGTTTCAACTCCTCTCTCGTCGGGTTTCGGAGGAGATGCTTTTAGAAGGCATTAGACGGGGTGCTCACGGTTCGTCGCCCGTAGTCGCTTTGCATTAAGGATCCACGCAATGTGCTCGACACGATCTCTCTTCCTCCCTCTTCCCTGCCCATCGCCCTCCCTCTCTTCTTTTCCTCCCTCTTTTCTCTCTCTTTCTGTGTCTCTCGTTCGATAGATATCTCGATGAAGAGAGGATGTCGCGTTTATAATATTCGAGGAGGAGGAACATCGGACGAGGGGATTAGCCGTTGATTTTTCCGCGATCTCAACACGAGTCGAGGACACGGATACCCATTTCTCCATCCGCGAAAGATTAAGCAGGGGGGGAACGACAAGCGAATTTTGTTTCCTCCGGAAGGGATCGCGAAGGATTTTCCCGAAGATCGGGGCAGACGCAGATAACTTTCACCTTTGTTTCCCGATCGAGGGATTAAGGTCGACCCTGAGAAGATATCGAACGAATTCTTTCGCCTTCTCGTGGATGGGTCAAGGTCATTAGCATGGAGCGAGCAGCGGGGAAACGACATATTCGCGAAAGGGACGGCAAATCGGTGGCACAATCCTTAATTAAGGGATGAGGCACCCGGTGGCCCGGAGTCACGAACCACGCTCATAAATTCTTCGGCAAACGCAGCCAAAAAGTAAAAGTCGGATGGATGGGGAGAGAAGAAGAGCGATCGAAATAAAAAGGAGGAACGGAGGTGCCGTTGCCGGCGATGATTCCAACAAAAGTACAGTCCCCGTAAGAAATCCTCCTCCTCTTCTTCTTCCTCCTCTTCTTCTTCTGGACTTTGATCCAGCCTTCGCTCTTCCCTCGATATTTAAAATTAACCCATGCATCATCGGGCAAATTTCAAAATTCTCTCTACTGGTACGGATGAATTGCCGTGCAACCGTCTATGAATCATGTCGTTTACGACTTCGTGTACCCACACTATTCATGAATCATCGTTACCCACCGCTTTCCACCGCTGAAACAAATTTCCTTCGATACCATCGAGGAAGCTCGTGCTTTGCCTCGTGCTGATTCTCTCTCCTCGGCGAGATTATAAGTACGACAATTGGCAAAGGTACACGCGTTAACCCGAGCTTGACACGGGCGATAAGTTGACCAGACGTTTAGCGTAGCAAAGTTCTTATGGTGTTGGCTGTACCAGTGCACCCGCGTCTATATATAGATGTGGGACAAACGCGCACACCCATAAAGGATATTCAACGTTAGCGTGGAACGAGCCTTGAGCATATCATGGTAGGAACGGAATATGGGATGGCATGGGAGATGACACATGGTCTGGCCGCCGGTTGTGTGTCCTGTATTGCCGACCAAAGTGTCGGAGGGAGAGAGAGAGAGAGAGAGAAACTCGCGTATATGCCTACGGTCGAACGAACAAGGAAGCTTCTATAGGAGTAGTATCGGGGATCGGAGCAGAGGACGATAGGTGGGACGAAGATGGGCGCGGAGAAAGATCGTGGAGCGGGAGAGAGATGAAAAGAGCAGATGAGAGAAGGAGAGAGAGAGAGAGAGGTTAACTCTCGGTTAGCTCTCTGCCACAAGCCGGCGGCGCGAGAGCACAGTAGCGGCAAATACTCATAAATATAAAATATGTCCCTCCTTTTCACCCTTTTGCACGCACACCATTCTAACCGCGTAATATATCGATAGCGGGTCCACCGATGCAAAAGGTTCCCTCCTCCTTATCTCTGCCTCCTCTTTCTCTATGCTTTTCCCTCTCTCCTTTCCCCCTTTTTCCCTTTCTTCGTACGTTTCCTTCGCTCTGCCTCGTACACACGCGCGGGTATCCAACCTCAACACCTTTGTGCACCACATTCCTCGGCACTCTCCTTCCTCTCCGTCTCTCGATCCCTCGTCCTCTCTCTCTCTCTCTCTTTATCGTTTCTCTCGTTTCGTAAGAAAGCAGCTCTCCCTCACCTTTTTCCCCCTCTATCGTCACTATCGCTTGCGTTACACGCGATAATCTCGCTCGACTCGTGGCAACGTGGCGCGGAGCAAAGGATTCCCCGCGGTTTTTACAATCCGGCGAGAAACGATTACGATAAGTTAGCCCCGGGGATGATGCGTTTTCGGTAGCGCGTCTCGTTTCATCCGCAATTACCCGCGGGCCACGCTGCGTTTTACTCACCGCCGCGGTTTCGTTTCATCTGCGGTTTTATTGGACGTTTAATTGGACCGACGACAGATTAATCGACCCACCGATATTTTCCTTTCCAATTCCATTTTCCAACTCGATATCTTACCGCGAGAAAAGTTTTAGCAAAACGCTTTTAAACAACGACACATTTATTCTCAAAATTCCGAAAGAATTTTCCCCGAAGAAATTCGAGTAAAGGATACTATTTCAAATATTTGCCAATTTAATAACAACGAATTAATTAAAGATCCCACCGAAATAACGAAGGAATTTTGTCGCGAGTCGTATTAAGATCCGATATTTCCTCCACGCAAGAAACTGACAAGCGGAGAAAAGGGAGAAAGAGAAAAAGCATGAAAAGAAGAGGCAACTACTCCGATTCGAATCGAAATTCGGATTGTTTTATTGCAGAGATACGCGTAGTATGGTACGGCGCGATTTCTACGGTCCGGTACGCATACTCATAATCAAGAGAGGCGGATGAAGAGGGGGAGAGGGAGAGCGACGGATCGGCTCGCATCAGAGAGGCCGAGAGGACGGAGGGAGGAGGGCGAAAGGGTTGAGTTCGGGTACGAGGAGGCAATTTAACAGGTTACAGTGACACGTCTCGTTTTGTTGTTGTTGTTGTTGTTGGCGGAGGAGCTGCCGGCTTGGCGGTATCTCGCGCCCGCGCGTATGTATGTATGTATGTATATGTACATATATATATAAGGGCCTCCGAAGTAAGTGGAAAAAGAGGAGAGGAGGATGAGAAAGGAGAGACGAGAAGGAGGAGGAGGAGGCGGCTAGTCGAAGGACGAAGAGAAGCGGAGAAGCGGAACGACGACGAAACCCGTTCTCATTATTATATTCATATTCAGAGCCGCGCGATGTGGCGAACCCTCCCTCCGCCACCGCCTCCTCCGCCTACCTCCTCCTCTCACCGTGCTGCTCCCCCCCTCCTCTCTCCCTCTCTCTCTCTCTCACACACGCTCTCTGCCTCCTCTTCTCCCCCCTGCGGTCCACCCGTCCGCTCGAGCGCATCCTCTCGACAGCGTAGAGAGAGCGGTATAGATATAGCGGTATAAAAATCTCTATAAAAAGTTGAAAAGTGCCGCCGCCGGAGTTGAGGGGCGACAATGGATGAAATATGCCGCTCCGTTCGACCCTACTAGAAGCCTTAAGGTGCCGGACACCTCCTTACACCTGCACGAGAGATCTCTCCGTATAGCGCCTTATTATAAACCGAGGGGGAGGAGGAGGATCCCCGAACCGGGGACGGCTAGAGAGAGAGAGGAAAGAACGACGAGATCCACCACGAAATCGACGCGGCCTTTCTCGTGAATTATTCCTATTACGATGATTCGTCGGCCCATCATCCTTACGCGATACCTTATATACGCGATGCTTATCCACGCGCGAAATCTTTCTCTTACTTACAGAGGATTCGTTCGTGTTGCCCGGGATGGAATTCGTAAACTCGTTTTCGCGCAGTTTCGTAACGATTAGTGGGCGTGTATAAAAGAGAAGATATATAAAAAAAAAAAAGTATCGAGTATCTCGAATTCGATTATTCATCGTTATATGGAGGAAAAAAAGAGGAAAGAAAATACGATTTCGATTTTGTCGAAAGAGATCCGACGATATTTCAAAACGAGACCAACAACACCGATCGTTAATAATGATTTGTGCCAGTGCGCGCATCCCGATAAAGATTATTCCTCTCTTTTTCTCCTTTCTTTCGAAAAAACTTTTCCTCTCTTTCTCTCTCTCTTCCGTTTCTATGTTCCGCGGAAACAAAGAGAGAGTTCCAAATATTGTCGCTCATTAGGGCGTCCATTTTATTCGTCGGGTCTGAGGAATGATCGGATGGCCGGGCACGAGCGAGAGAAGCCGGGATGGAAATGAACGATGAGCCATGGTGTATCCAGGTGTTTCCAAAGCCAGGGGTTCCGCTGGCACCTTTTGCGGGATAACGGGAACCCCTGTCGAGCCTCGAACGAAACCACTAATTGGTGGAGAGGAGTGGAAATGGTGGCGGGGATGGTGCAAGAGCGATAACTGTCGAGGACATTTCATCGCAAAAGAATGATTTTTCGGCCCAAGAACCCGAAAGCTGTTTTTCAACATGACAATGAAACTGATTATTAACCGTGGCGGGGGGTCTCTGTTGTGGCTACGAGCCCGTGGTGCTCGTAGCACAACCTCTCAACTTACGGATATACACGGCGGAAGAAAATCTCCTCTTCTTTCAATTTAAAGAACGCAATGAGAGAAACAACAAGAATGATATTTGCAAACGTTTTCTTCACAGGCAACAGGCGCAGGTGCTCCATCATCGAAACAGATCTAGGAAGATTCCATCCTCGTGGAGAAGAGAAGAGATCGGGGTTTGTTAAGATTCTCCATAACGAGCCACGCATCTCGTCCTGTATTCTAAATTTATTTATTCTCTCGACGAGCAAATCGCGATGCTCCCTTCGAAGGAAATACGCTCGTATTAAGAGTTAGGCTGCATCGTTCCTCCTGGATGGAACTCCTCTCCTCTTGCGGAAGATAGTTCGAGATATTCTCTCTCTCTCGAGCCGAGTCCACGTATTTCAACCGTATTTCGTTATCAAAGGATAATACTTTGTCGGGAATATAATCAGTTACATCAAATATGCGCACGGTGTGCCTCGTTTCCCGATATTATTCCCCATCCGGCTCGTCATCGCTTGTAAATCATATACTAACAGCGCCTACCAATCGACACACGATTTAATTTATGGCCGTATTACGAGGCAGCGACGCGTTGAGATGCCGTTCCATCTTTCATTGTCAATTTTGCTAGAGGCGTAATTTGCAAAAAATAATATATATGTATATATATATATTCTTGGCTTCTCTTCCACGTTCCCTTCCACGCGAAATTTCGAGTGTCTCCGAGCGAATTCGATTCTTAGAAAAGAAAAAACTCGTTCTTCCCTCGTCGACGGACTCTGTCTCGAGGAGGAAAATAATTCTTTTCAACTATCAAGAATCTCGAGGATAAATTTATTCGAAAGTTGCGGAGTATCGGTGGTGGAGGCGGTCGATCGAGTCGAGGGGGCAGATAGATTTCGATAGAAATTTTCGAGAGAGGAATCCTGCACGAGGAGCGACGTCCGACGGTCTGCCAGGTTCGTCGCTGACTCACTCGACTCGCTCGAGAACGCAGCTGGTTCGAGGTAACACGGAACGGTCAGGTCGAACCTGACCCCGTCGTAGCCGTTACCGTTTCTGAGTGACGTCTTCATGTCTGGCTCTGCGGGGCATTCCTCGTTCTCATTGTCCGTTTGTCCGTCAGTCCGTCCGTGGCCTGGACACGGGACGAATATCGCCAACCCCCCGTTGTCCTCCACTTCTCGCCACGAAAACTTGCCAAGTATCTCGCCAAGTATCCCGTAAAAAGAAGCAGAAAGCCACGGAAATAATCGACGACCCGCGTTTGAAAATCAATTGAAACTATCTCGTCTACGATTACAATTCATCCTTCATCGTCATCCTTTCGAAAATTCTAAATTCTTTTATTATTTCTTAAAACTGAAAATGATCGATGATTTGATTTCCATCTCTAATATCTCGCTTCTTATCGTGAAAAAATTTGATTTTTTCGATAAAAAGAAACGCAAAATGAATCGAATAAAACATAACACTTTAAATCGACAATGTTTCGCGTCCTAATTTATCTCCGATTATCTGCGTTGATCAAAATTCTGATCTGTGTTAATTGAATTTAAAACGGATCATGGAACGCGAAGGAAATTTTGATATCGATAAGGTGAACGTTAGAAATTGAAAATTTCTTTTCGTGTTCTACAAATTCGACAATAATTTATTACAAATTTGTCTTTAATCGCGAACGATATCGAGAAAAGAGAATTCGTGAAGAGAATTTTAATATTTTACATCATCGTAAATTATAATTCCTCGACTCTAATTATCGTTCGAAATTTCGATATGCGTATCGAACTAGAGAAACAAGTGAAAGAACACGAAGAAAAAGATTTTTCTTTCTTTTTTTTTTCATAATGCCAAAGTATTCGACGGCCAAACTTTGGTTATAAACTTCTCTCGAAAGAAATATTACGGGCGCAATATATATATATGTATACATAAAAAATTGTTGGAAAGATTGATGTATCTCGCAACCTCTTCATTTTCGCGAACGGTGGCCGTCTTTATCGAAAAGCCACGTAACTTTTCGTGGCGATTAGCGGGGATGACGTTGCGCTATTCGGACAAATACGTACGATGTTTACCGGTGCTTCAGAATACGTGTTCCGAAAGAGGAGGCAAAACCGATCGTGAATGGACCCGAAAGGTGATAAAATGCCCGAGGAAAGGGAGACGGGTGTTTCGTTAATTGGCCGCAATTAACAGAACGAGCCTTCGATTCGCTACCGTGATTCGTTCGAAAACAGAAATCTCCAAGAATCTTTCCAACACCGCGCAACGTTTTCTTCTTCCATTTTTTTTCCAATCGAATTACGCCATTTCCGCGTTTCTCGCGTGCGTTTTCTGACGATTAAGGACGAAGGGATAACTTGTTATCGTTACGTTAAAAATATTTTGAAAAATGTATACGGTTATTCGTTAAAGAAGATTCGATCCTCGATGAGGATCACGACAAACATTTGATACTGAAGGCGAGTCAATGATGCAAGTTGCAGATTCTTCGAGGAGGACACAGACGAGATAATTTTCAATTTTAGAAAAGGAATATCGAAACGCGTTACCTCGATCGAAACGCGTTCGCACGCGCTCGTGCCTCGATTGTTATTGAACGAGAATATTTACACGAGCGAATACGGGAAATTATTATTATCGAAATCAAACGATAATATTCCGATAATATTCCACGATACGTGTTTATCTAATTACACGAAATGTATACGGGTACAATTCTCGGTATCCGTGGCTGTTTCTGGCAATTTGATAATAATCGGAATAGCAGCGTGTTGTTAAACAGAATTCGTCCTCGGCTCTCATAAGAAAGATGTACCGACACACAATATTTAGACAACAGCACGGCTAACACCATTCAAAGAATTTTTCTACAGTTTTAAAGTAAACAAGATACGATGGGTTATAATGTATAACCGAAAAATCGACACATCGTTCCGCGAAATATCCTTCTCTAACCTTCTCCTTTTCCCAAACGTTCACGGAAAAACGTGTCGGAAATATCGATATATACGAAAAATACTTTTTCCGTAGAGAAATAATCGCGTAATCGAGAAACGAACGAGGAAAGAAAGGAAACGTTTAAAAGGGATTGCAACGCCTCTCTTACCTTTCCAACTCCTTCCCAACCCTCGACGTGCCGTTCTTTCCCTCCTCGCCGGATATCCGTCCGTGGTATCTCTGCAGATCCGTGTTTGCTTAAAAACCGGCGACGTACCAGCTTCCCGACAGCTTTCCTTCCCGTCCTCCTTCTTCTTTACCTTCTCTCACTCGCGAATCCCCCAATTTCTCCCCCGTTCGTTGGAAAATTTTCGTGTCACACGCGTACAAACCGGCCGGATACAAACTCGCGGAAACGTTGGGGTAACAAGAGTTCTCTCGGAGGGCACACGCAACACGATGCGCAATAAACGATGTGGAATCGTATCGTGGATTTCTTTCCTCCTCTTCCTCCTCGGATACGTCGACGTGCGCGATACGACCGTGCGCGAGATACGCGAGGGTAAAACTGCGAATGTTCCAGAGACACGGGAAAAATTGCGTTCCGCGAAACTCACTATCAGGGGGGGATTCCGCGTATCTCGCGCTACCAGACCGCGGCGATATCTCTCGGATACTCTCTCGGCGGCGGGCTTCTCTCTCTCTCGGTGGCGACGATACACGGGCCGGTGGCGGTGACGACGGGCGACGCCGTTGCTTCCTGGTACCGCCACTCGATAGCGCTGCCTTCGTCCTCCCGACTCGTCCTCCTACCTTCCCCCCCACCGCCGACCCCCACCAACGGTCCCTTCGAACCAGCCTCTCTCTCTCTCTCTCTCTCTACGTCCACATCCACGGAGGAGAGAACACACACGCCAATTTTCTCGATGTGTCGCCGGGTCCGTGTCCCCAGGATATTCCCCGCGATGCCCGTGAATTCACAGGCGAGGAGAGGAGTGCAGAGAGAGAGAGAGAGAAAGGGAGAGCGTGCGCGCAAACTCCTCCGTTTATTCTTCCTCTTCCCACCCCTCGCCGATATATTTTCCCTCCGTGGATCGAGATCTACTGCTCGGACGGAACACACACGAAGATACTTGGGCGGCGTGCGTCTGAGAAGGAAGGGAGATCCTCGGTCAGGATATCGGCCGACTCTCGCTCCTTCTCCTGCCTTCTCTCATCGCATTCCCCACCAAGCTCGCGACCAACCTCTGTCAACCGCGAACGTGGACACAAGGCGTACGCCTGATCGTAGTAGCTGTCTTTCTCGTCCCGGTCCCGGTGCACAATATCGCGAGTGTTACGGGGGAAGAACGGGCAGAGAGAAAGAATTTAATAGGTGTGCACAGTCCTCGTGGTCCGTCCTCCTTCTCCTCTCTCGTCCCCTCTCCTCTCGATTTAGCCGGACGGAACACTCGGCGAGAATTTTAATGGTGGTGACATTTTTTCACGCGTCCTCGTACAATAACCACGGGAAAAGGGAAACGAGCGAGCGCTCCGAGGAAAAAAGTGCCTCTATCGATTGCCTCCCAATTTGTCCCCCGTCGAGTAGTTTCCAAGACGAGTCGCGGAGAAAGATCTTGCCAGAGAATCGATCCAACTTCTCACCGCACCTTGAGATGTATGTACGTATTCGGCCGCACGTAAACGATACTCGTCCTCTTGTCGCCTCGTTACATCAAACAACGGCACGCGTCTCGTTCGAGAAAAAACTCGTGCAATATTATATCGACAGTTTTGATGCGAAAGAGGGAGAAGCGATACCTTCCCAAGACCTTCTCCTACCTTCCCCTCCCCCCACCATCGGTGCAAGGAGCCCCGGATTCCGTCTCTCGAAATCGTCGAAACGAGCACGGGTTTTCTCGCGAGTCGCGGCAAACCGAACGAAATCTCGCAGCCGGATCGGATGAAACGCGACGATGACACGACGATATCTCCCCTCGTTGAAGCGAGAGGAGCCGGCCCGGAGCTGCTACTCCACTCACACGCTACTCAACCGGGCAAAATTCGGGAAAAATTTTCGGGAAATACTGACCGAGCGCATTCGACCGATTCGCCTTGTTCGTTTCACTGCCCCACCACCGTTTCGGCTTCACCCGGCACGCTCACACGCCACCATCCGTGCCACCCACACAACCGCAAGGTCACCGATGTGCGGCGGAAGACAAGGACGGGGAACGGACGCGCAGCCTCCGCATGGACCAAAATGGCCGGTCGCGGGCCGGCCGATTGGCGGGACGGAGACGGTAGGGGCGTGGTGAGCGCACGCCACGTACCTTGCGACCGGTCTACGATAAAAATAAAGATTCGTGGCGACGAGGTAGGGATGGAAAGTGGTGGGGGATCCAAGAGAAATAGAGGCGGGCGGGGGGAGGAAAAAGGAGAGCGCGAGTGCACGCAGGGTGCACGTTGCATTCGTTACGAGGGGTCGAACGTCCCGTTGGCGGGGTAAGGATTCGGCGCGCGAGTAGGGGAAAGGACTTTTTTTTTACAGATATCCTCTCCGTCCTTTTTCGCCCACCGTCTCTCCCGGTCTCTCATTCGTCCATCCGTCTCTTCTCCTACTCTCTCTCTCTCTCTCTATCTCTCGTCGTTTCGCGCTTTCTCCCCTTCGACACGGAGCGTTGTCTGTATTCGTGAGAACGTATGTATCTGCGCGAAATGTATCGTGGATAGCATGTATGCGTGGATACGTATAAAAGGATGGTAAGCGTGAACACGAAGCCAAGCGTATATATCGGTGCATGTCACGCGAGCGCGCGCGTAGGTCGGCGATCGTCATTAAGGAGGATACTAATTGGAGGTAAAACGCGGTCGAGCCAACCGTTATATATATATATATATCTCGAATTTCGAGCAATATTTCTTCCCGTTTTTTTCCTTACTTTCCTTTCTTTCTCTCTCTCCTCCTCTCCTCGTTTCATTATCCCTTCGCATTTCGCGGAGCATCGAACACGCCGCATTCGTAAGAAACGGTATTATTTTTCATTTTCATTTTCTCTCTCTCTCGGGCACGATGAAATAAAAATTTTCCCCGACGAAATACACATCCTCCATTCCCCCTACTAGGAGAAATGTAAATAGCTTATTTCTCGTGCAGCGCGTGTAAAAAATTTATATTTATATTCGTGCGATTTAACCCCTTGCGCGGTCTGGCCTTGCACGCTTCCGATGCGCGTTTCCCGTACAAGCTCAACTTTGCGTATAATTTTCTGGGACGGTACAACCTATTTCCCGTGTAAACTCGCGTATCCTTAACACGAGTGTAATATTTTTATTCAATAATATATATCGTTTTCTTCCATTCTCTGATCCAGTCGGAAATTTTATTTGGATCGAAAGCGAAGCATATTTTACGCGCGACTATACACACCACCTCCTGGCGGGTGTCGGCCTCGTGGACCTACACGGCCAGACGACGACCGTTGTTGTTTGTTTGTATATATACCCGGGGAGCATACCCGGCTGGTTGCATTGGTTGCAGTGAAAAGGGAAAGGGGGAGGAGGTAGATGGGCATATCGTGTTCCATTTCTATGAGTGCGGTTGGGGCACGACGACGACGACGTTTCAAGCCTGAAAATTGAATGTCAGCCAAGAAAGAGATGTCACAATATTCCGCGTGTCCGCAACCCTGGATTTCTATCGCAATCTTTTCTCTCCCTCTCGTACACCTCTCTCGCTTTCGAGAAGGGAGAAGGACCGTCGGGCATATATTCGTTTTCATAGGGTGTGTTTGCTCGTCGTGACGTCCAACAGACAGAGGGGAGGAGGGGAGTGGCTTGATTACGAGCAAAAATAATAACGCGCAAATGAAAAGAAGAAGAAGAAGAAAAACGCTTGCTTTTTAAACGATATGATATAAAACGGATAGCGAAACGGATGAAAAGTTTCAACGGAATATCCTCGCGAATTGTATCGTCATCGAGTTAGCGCAACCTTTCTCTCAAGCAGTAATATTAGAATATTTTATGGATCTGTAAATTTCGCCCCCCTCTCCCCGCGACGACCTCCCAATTTGCCAAGCCCTCCGGGTTGACGCGTAAATCAACGATCGCCTCGTTGACCGAGAAATCCTTTCGGCATCTGCACACCGCTCCACACCGCTCCTTTTCTGAAAAACCGTGTGTCCTGGCAGGACACGAGGTTACCGCCGTAATCCGACGTCCGAATGTTTGACAGAATAATTTTCACGTTAGCAGGGTGCATTATGCTCCTTTATGCCCGCGCCTGGCCCCTGCGCATTGTCACTGAAATAAGCCGTATCCCACACCGTACGCGCCCCCTCGGCTTTTATTCGCTTTTGCGCGTATACCGTGACCTCACAAAAACCGGGGAACCCCGTCATATAGTTACACTCGACGAGACACGGAGAAAGAGGAGGAGACGTTAGAAGAATCTAAGCCAAAATCTTCGTCGCCTGTAATACTTTCATATGCTTCTTCTTCTTTTGCCGATTTCTTCGCTTTTCATCTTCCATCTCGTTCTCGTTAGGATAATTAATGGAGAGAAAATCACGTCATCTTTTTTTTCTTGTTCCTCTTGTTCACTTGTATAAAATAATAAGTATCCGTTGTTGTATTATTTCGTATCGCGTGTCAATTTTTATCTCACGCACGATCGAAATCGTGTATAATAAACGGATGGATAATCGAGGGATGGTATATAAGACGGTAAGGCTAGTTAACCGTGTGAATGGAGCGAGATCGTGGCTCCGTCACTCGACGCTAAATCAGACAGAATCTGTCAAAAATCTGTCACCCGGCCACAATGGGTCGGGTCGCCCTCTCCCTCCCAACATTTTTACCTACACGGTGAAATCAGAGCGGCGCGGGAGGGGGAAGGAGGACGGAAAGCGGCAGGAATGTAAGTAGGAGGAGGCCTTTGCCATCTATATTTGACACCTTTCAGTCCAATAAAATAAAATGGTTCGGTGGAATGCGGTCTCCGGGCTCAGAGAAGACAGAAGTCTACCGTGTATAACCGTAGGAGCCTTCTCTCCTCCCGAAGAATTTCTCCTCCCGCCCGGCTTCTTCTGAAAGCCGAGGATAATATCTCGAATCCCTTGATAAGGGTTATTTCCTTCGTCGACTTTCACCTCGGGATCTTTTAACGTGGATCGTTGTATTTATTTTCTCCGATTTTGTACGATCCTCCGAGAGATCGGAATTAAATCGGTGGAAGGAAAGACAAGTGTGAATTCCGTGCCGCCTTGTTACTCGAACAAAAGTGTATATAATGAAAGTGTGAGTGTAGGGTAAAAGCGATATAAGCGTCGTAGAAGCAGTTGACACTCTTGTAACAATGAAGCAGCTTAGAAAGCTAGGTGCAAACTAGTTTAGTCAACCGTGACTGATAGCGCCGTGGCATTACAGGGCGTACGCGTCTTTTGTACCATTTTAATATATCCTCGCCGTTGATTTTTCATAGGGAGCGTAATGTCTTCCCCATTGTGGGCCCCACTGTAAGCCGTTACGACGCGATAAATCGCAATTTTTCAAACTGCATCGCGGGCAACGAACGTGACTTATCGTTTGTGAAACTGTTCGCGAGGAAATGTAACAACTTTGTGCGACGCTAGCGAACACCGATGAATCTGATGAAAATATCGCGTATTATATAATTGAACGAGCATTCATATTTTCCGATACGGCCTTCTAAATTTTTTTAGTCGGATAAAAGGCGAGACACGTGCAACCATATCCTCTCTTCTCCATATTTTGACGATTGATCTTTTGCGGATTTTCAAGACCGACTCGACGAATGACTGGACAAAAAACACCCTTCCCATTTCCATCCCGTCCTAATCCGATAGACATCGTTCCTCCAGATGTTTAGACGAGTTGTTTGTATTGAGATGCGTGGGACAGATATATAATCTAGTCAATTTGACACCCTCATCGAGGGCCTAATGGGTGCTTTCAACCCAGGGCGAACCAGTTATGTAGAGCTTTCTAGGTTGCCAAATGGTTGCCCGGGATTATTATATTTCGATCCTTATCGTTCGGGAATTCATTTGTCTTTAACCTGTAAATAGTTTTATTAAAAAAAAAAAACAAATATAATTTTAAAGTAATATGAATATGCTATGAGTACGCATTGTCATCAGGGGGAAGAGAGAAAAAAAAAAAGTAATATCATCAAGAGTTGAGCTTCTCCTTCTCTGGATTCGTTATCAATGCGGTTGGAATCGAATGCATCGGAACCTCGGTATATTTTTTCGGTGGTAAAAATCTAAAACAAAAATTGACACGAGCCTCTGTAAATATATTCTCTTTCCTTTTTTTTTTTCTTTTACTCAAATTCAATTTGAACGTATACCTTTGAATAATAGGTGGAAAATGATTTCTATCGACGTCTCGTAGATCAGGTGTCCCAAAAATGAAACTGACCGCTGTTCCAACAATCATCGATACCAAAAAACCGAGCAAAGTGTAATACATGAACGATATCGTGTATAGAATGAACGGTTTGTCCTCGACAATCGGCAAGGAATCGTTATACGCCTTTGTTTGATTAAACACGTTCTTCGCGTTTATGCAATCCTCGGTCGAGGTAGGAAGGGGTGGATAATAGAATCGTTTCTGAGCCATATTCACTTGGGCGCCGACGATGATCCAGATCATAAACAATATGGAAGTTAATCCACCAGCGATAGCGCCCTTCGACGTAGCCCATGGCACCGTCATTCCCAAAGTGAAAATGCCCAGCATCGAGCCAGCCGTGATACCGTGAAGGGTTAAAGATACGCGAAAAATATCGCCCAAACGATCCACGAGAAATACCAGCGCCGCACAAATCAATCCTACGACAACTACGATAACCTGAAAAATCATGTCAATATTCCTTCTGTCACTTTGTATTTCTCTGAAATAGGAGAGAGCAATTTTATCTGTTATTTTATGATGTACCTTCATAATATTCGCCGCTCTGTGCTCTTTGTCGCTATTATTTGGCAACCAAGGATCGATGAAATCCTCGTAAATCGTACCAGCTACTGTGTTCAGAGAGGCGCTCATCGTGGAAAGACCAGCACTGACGAGACCGGCCAGGAAAAGGCCAGGAAGGCCTGGAATATTCGCAGCAACGTCCAATACGTAATAGGGTAGTAATTGATCACTCCTGGAAATTACCTGAAAATTAATTCACACGTTGATTGATTTATTTATTTATCCGGAATACAATTAATTTCTAAAGGATAAGAAAAATACATACTTTGGTACTAATGGGATCGCATTTGTAATATCTGGCGTACATTATAAGTCCTGTAAAGACGGATACCCATTTGATGACAACCATGCACAGACCCGTAAGCGCTATTGCCCTACAACAAGCGACAATAACAATATATATTTCTCTAATACACTCTCTTATTGTATTTAAAGAAAATGATCACTCACTTGTGCGCTTCTTTCAAATTCGGCACAGAGAGGAATCTCTGCAACGACACTTGACTGATACCAAGCCCGTGTAACCACGTCATCACCATTCCAATCGACATTCCCCAAAAAGAATTTCTAACGAATGGGCTGGGATCCATGCTGCAACGTGTGAATGTAATACATGTTACGCGTGAACCGCGGGTGAAAAACAATTTACCTTGAAATAAATTAAACGTTCATTTTCATTCATACTTCCAAAATTGTATTCTGCTACCATCTTCCGATATTTTCCAAATCTCCGATATGCCGCCCACGTTTATGATACCCAAAACGAAAACGGCGCACAGACTTCCCAACGTTACGATCATTTGAACGGTGTCCGCCCATACAACAGCTTTCAAACCTCCCTAAATACGATGAAAAAAAGGTGAAAATATTTCAAAAGTGAACGATATGACGATAACACGAGATCGTTCAATAGAAATTAACGTGAAATGCAAATCGTATATCTATACATTTTGTCTTTTAATTTAATCGTATAATCTAATCTACAATTATTTTATCTAATTTACATAATATAATTCTTTCACGCGGAATGATTATAATTTTTGTTCGCATCTATCTTTATTAATTTTTAAGTATTGTTTAAACATTTGACGAATACTGATGCGACAAAAAGATGACTTCTCTAATCTTTAAATCTTAATTATATTTCATTCGTATTTTCTTTATGATAAATTTGCCAACTTGAGCGTTGTATATGTAATGTAATTTATACGATTGTCGTGTAATTTATCAGATTGTCGAATCGTTCTCTTTCAAATGGAAAATGATTTTCAGATTTTTCTCTTTTTCATTTTTTTTATCTAAAAGAACAAGTTGAATATATCACAGGAATATGATATCTAAAATTCTCTAAATTTAATAATTAAAGTAGTATTGATTCTCGAAGTCGATCGGATGTCATCCAAAGATTCTTAACACATTGCTGATCAATAGTTTTATTGCTAGTTTTATCCAATAGCCATATGTATTTCGATAACGATAAAAATCTGAGAATTTTCCGTAATTTGTCCGTAATATATAAATAAGCTAGATATTTAAACGAATTATTTATTTGTAAATTTTTACTTGTAAAAAAATATTAAATTCGTACACACAACTTCTGCTTGAACGATTCGAACGAACTTTATCTATTTTCAAAATTAATAACTTATTTATAAGAAAGAGATAATTGAAAAAATAACTTACAATAGTTGTATAAAATATGCACACGATGCAGATTATCGGAGTAATCAGATAGAGATCGATCGCTGTTGCTTGAGAAAATGCTAAAGATGGTACATATACGATTAAAGGGACATAAATAACCGTAGAAAGTGTATAAAGAAATGAGGCAAACGTCCTCACAGGTCTTGTAAATCTCAGCTCTAAGTATTCAAACGTGCTGGTCAGTTGTAATTGATAAAATACTGGCAAATATACAATCGAAATAAGAACGCACGTTATTAATGATGTGAAAACGCAGGCAGCATACTGTGTACCATATTGGTATACTTCGACAGGTATAGCGAGCAAAGAAACTGCCGATATGTGACTAAAAAAAATTAAAGAAACCAATTTATAACGTCAATTTTATTATTTTTCATTTCAATCGAAATTAAAATTATATTACTTTATCGATAAATTTAATTGCCAATTTATATATTTGGTTTTTTTGAAAATGAAAAATATTTTCTCACGATAGTTTACCTAGCAATTAAACTCATGCCAACAGGAAAACAGGACATTGTTTTCCCTCCGAGCAAATATTCAGTAGTATTATCTTGTTTTTTGCCAAAACAGCCAAAATAAATCCCTATAAGTACACTGATCCCTAAAAGACCGCCGAACAATGTGTAATCGGTCCATCCAAATGTAAGGCGTTTCAATTCGTGTCCAAGCAATAATCTCGTTTCGTTTTCTGCCATTCTAAAATCCATTTGAAATTAAATTTAAAAATGAAATCGCACTAAACACTATAACAATTTTATTTTACTTCGTCACTCTCTTACTAGGCAACTTATTCTACCGTTGATATTCACTATTGTAATTAACAAAAAAACTTCCATTTCAATCTATTTTATTTACAATTCGATAATATTCGATATGGTATAATAAGTAGATCGATCAAATATATTTCTAACACTCACGTTTTGATTTTCTATTTTTTTCTTATTTGTTATCGAAAAGTAAATTTATCAATATATGAACCGATATACTTCCTCGAAATATTGCTATTAATTACATAGATTTTTATTAAATCCCAATTAATGATCAATCTATGAATATCAAATGTTGCAATTTGATAGAAGCTCGGAAAAATACTCGATGAGAGCTATATTCTTACTAATAATGATAACGTTTTAACTGATGCTATATTTTAACTGATTTTACACAAACACCAGTTTTAATTTATGGTAGGTAGATAACATTCCATCTTTCGCAATGTTCTGTAAATAATTATGTATCCTTAAACCATTTTCTGTAGACTGAACCTTGAGTTATTCGGTAACCGATATTTTCCTCATCTTATTTACTAAAAATTTGTAAAAATTTTTGTCACTCATATATGCATATCATGCTAAGAAATGACGAAGCGTATTGTTTCAAATAATTAAATCCTGTCGATACGGACTAATATAACATACATATTAATATAATATCATGTAGAAAAAGTAGAAAAAAAGGAATATAAGAATTTGCGTGTATATTTTTCTTTATATAATTCTTTATATAATTTACAGCATCGAATCTTTTAAGATGTACCGTATAATAACCATTCTGTTAACTCTCGCATCTTTTGTTGTTTCTCCATATCACTACAGTTTCCTAGAAGATCGTCTAAAATTTCTTTTTCTTCAAAGTCAAGCTTCTCTATGGGATTTAAAGGCTTAGTAACCATACTTGGAAGTGTAACGTCGTAATAAAGAAATATCTGCAAATATCAATATTTGTAATTTTCGAAATAATATCGATTATTTTACAACTATTTACGATAATAACATTACCTTATTATTAAAACTGTTATATACAAGGCAAGGTGTTGGAAATCCGGGAGTAACATTATAATTACCAGTACAAAATGCTCTAATTGGTTCTTCAAATTGAAAACGTACACTATTACGTTGTTGATCTAAAATATAAGTTTGTCCATCCCATCCGCAAGCTACTATTTCATCAGAACCATCGCCAGTTACATCTAATCGACATAAAGAGAATATCTGATGATCTACTTGCATCGACCTAAAAAAGATCGTGTAATCTATACTTAGTTATTAAATTAGCGATTTTACCATAATCTTACCATAGAATGACTTCATCTTTAACCAACATTATTGTCCCATCTAAAGTAGCAAGAGCATAAGGTTTCCCTTGAAAAGAATTATTTTGTATGTTCGCATCAGTTTCGATTTTATTCTTTCCTTTTAAATCTTCTTTATTATAATTATTGCTATTATCCCGACATGAAAAATGCTTATAGGTAGGTAATAAAGAATCTTTTTCCGTCTTAATATCGTAATCACCAAGAATTACGTTGCCTCCCAAAATATTACCGTCAACTTGATCCCGATTAGAAAGATCAGAAGTTCCAGAAATTTTTATCATTTTTGAATTGTCTATCGTTGAATTTTTTCTATTCCCTTCCATAGTATTTTTTCTTGTTTCTAATTGTGAATTATTTTTCTTAGATTCTAACGAGACAGATTTTAAATTTTTACTATGTTGAATTTCGTTTAAAACATTCGATTTACATGATTCTTTGAATTCGTAACTTGACACCTTATTCTCTACTATACATTCCAAATCTCCGATGATTTCTGTCGAAATATTTTGATTGCGCATTCTTGATATTCCCAATGTTTGATAGTCTACACAGCTTGCTTCTGTTTCGTTACTTTTATGATCAGTTTCATCTTCTAAATGACAATCTTCCGGATTACATTTAATTCGCATGAACGTTCCACCAGGTTGAGCAACTAATAAAGTTGGTGTTCCATCTGCCATATGCTAAATAAAAATTAAAATATTATTATAAAAATTATTATCACAAATTAAAATTTATCTTTTATTTATTATACCTGTAATGTAACAGTTCCTATTTGATTTGCACATTCCCATTTGTTCAATCCAACTAATTTTCCTCTTCCTAATTCTAAATTACTTGACCATCTATAAGATCTAACTACACGATCGGTCAAAGCAAGTATCATTTCATTTGCACCATCTTTATCAACATCTGCTATTAAAATCATTTTTGTATTGGTTGGAATTCTTTGTACATGCACACACTCCATTTTACCAGACAATTCATTTAATTCGTTGTTACCATCTATTTGATCTAAACTTGAGGAACTTGTCATATTAACACTTGTTATAATATCCACATTTGCATGACCTATAATTTTTATTCGATAAGAAACTTCAATAAATTAATTTTAAATATGATATAATAAAAATGAACTTACTATGTTTCACGTTATCTTGATCAATTATTTCCTTATTTAATTGGGTAGAACTTATATTAACAATATTAGGATTAACAGATCTTGGACTATAAAAAATATGTGCCCAACCATCTCCACATATTACAACTAATGCATTTCGTCCATAATTAAAGATATCTCCTATTGCTACACTAGTAATAAGACCTAATCCAGGTATTTTTTGCCATAATTCCGAGCCCTATAATATAATAATAAAAATAATAATAAAAATATTTAAAATATATAACATTTCAATAATTTTCTTCAATATTGAAGAATTGTTAGAGAATAAAAAAATTCACTTTAAAAATATAAAGTTCCCCTTCTGCAGTACCAACAACTAACTCATTATCACCATCATTATCAACATCTCCTATTGTTAATCCATGTCTACACACAGTACCAGGTAAATCCCATTGCAATCTTTTGACAAAACTAACAGCTCTCATTTTTTCTATAACAAATTTTATCTTGGTATTCTTGATGAATTTAATGGAAAATTGTGATTTGACATGGAAGGATAAAGATATTGCCAACGGCTAGGTGGCCAGACTATGGAAGTAGCTTTTGCTGTTATTAATCCAAGAGAAACAGGTCCAAAAGTATTAGAATCCATAGATCGTCCGATATGATCTCCCTCTACCCAACAATGACCTTCTGGTACCTAAGCAAATATAAATATATTTTCTTCATGAATTCTATAAATTTAATAAGATAAATAATTTAAATACCTGAAAAATATCTGATTTATACCCATGTGTGCGTACTATATCTCCAGAAAGTCCCACAACACGTTTAATCAAAATTTGTTCTGGAGTTTTTGGAGATTTAACAGTTACTATTTCACCTCGTTGAATATCTTGGGTGCGAATTGCTCGGCGATTCAAAAAAACATAATCTGGATTCCTCTCATCTGGATTCAAAGTTGGTTGCATAGAAACTCCTTCTACTTTAGCTATGTAACCAACTGTATCCAAAAAGGTGATCCCAATAGGAATGCCTATAAGGATACCCGCAAAAAAATGTCGCACTTTCATTTATCGCATTTATGCACTAAAATAATAATAAAACTTCAAGTTAAATATGTAGAATATACATATTTATACGCAAAATTTTATTACGATTAAAAATTATAATTTTATAATAATATATACGAATTTATATCATAAAAGAAAATATATTTTCTTTTATTAGATTGCATTTTTAACATTATTATTAAATTCTTAAATTAAAATTTTATGTGTTATTTCTCTATAAATTGAAATAACCTTTTATAGGTTAGCCATATATAATTTAAAATAAAAGTCTGTTTTGATTTTAAATTTGTTAAACTATCACAGAACTTGCACTAATAAAAATATTATGATTTAAAAAACATTAAATAAATCTTATTGTTTATTAAGTTGTAGGCACAAAATACATAGAGATTACAAAGTAATTTAATTGTGATACATGATGGAAAACTGATATTGTATATATGCACGCGTGCGTAGATATGGTTATACATATACGTAATATAATCTTCTATACAATTATATTACAATGTGTAGGTGAAATTAATGTCGACAAAAAGAATAAATAGTAAGAGAAAGACAAAGATAAATTAAAAAATTTTAGAATCAACACCATCTTTAGAGTGTCATAAACCAAGATAGGACTAAGGAGAGCAAATAATGGAAAGAAAAATAAAGAATTGAAAATCAGTATCATCTTTTTAATATTGTTAAAGATAGCCATTTCTCGTTCTATTTTTATCTCTTTCTTATTTTTTATTTTTTTTTACTTCATTTGTTTTATTATAACTCTAGAGATGCTGTTGATTTTCAACTTAACTTTTTAACTTATTTCTATCTTTTTCATATTATTTTTTTTCTTATTTATACGCATCTAAAAATTATTTTTAAAATTTATTGATTTTAATAATTTTTGTGATTGAAATAAATGTAATTTTTTGACTCAATTTGACTCGGTATTCTAAATAATAATAGAATAAATAATAAATAGAAATAGAATATAGCATACTCGATATATCATATCTATAAATAAATATTCTGATTTTTTCGCGATTAATTATTCAAATTGTAGGACATAAAATTTTATTAAATGTTAAATCTAGTATAAATGTTAAATCTTGTATATATAATACAAGCTTATAATTTATTATATGATATTTTGATTTGAATAAATTGATATTTTTATTAACAAATAAATACAAAATGTATCCATTGCATATTAATTTAATTATTTATTTTAAAGCAATTTATTTTTAAAAAATTTTTTTATTAAATTTATATTAAATAATTGTATTAAATTTGTTTTAAATAAAATATATTTTTAAAATTTTTATTACTAGGCATAATTTTAAAACTATAAAGAGTAAACATTTATATGATTTGCGTTTATATATGATGCGTTTTCTCAATAGAAATACATATTACAAAAAAATGCAGTAATTCGGCATTTTTCACGTAAAAATATTTTAAAATATATTTGATCACAATTATAACATTATCTACTCACATAGACATCATATAACAGTAATATTAATAATGTCATCTCACAATAACTATTAAAAGATGAACGATTTAAATATTATTATTCATTTTTAACATTATCATGGAAGATCATGCAATTAAACTAATTTTTATTTTTACACAACACTGAGTATGATTTCAACTTGTATTTTGGTTTTTTTCTTTTTTTTATATACATAACAAACGTCTTAAAGTGTAGCAAGTAAAATGACGAATATTTATATTTAATATGGAAATTGCACAATTAAACATAGGTATGAAAATGACATTGCTACATACTAAATAGTTTTACAAACTACATTATTAAAAAAATTCTAATATTCTTAATATAACTCAAATACTGCACAGAGAATTGCATATAAAATTAAATAAAAAAATGAACAAAAAATTTGTATAAATAAAAAAATTCAAAATGGAACTAAATAATTGGTATGTGTACAAGCATTATAGATCAGTGCTTGCCAATCATCATACCCAATAATATAGAATCAATACCAGAGTTATATCAGTAATTATTTAGTGCCTATTGACTGTACTTGAATTCTGTGGTCATCATTATACAATGACTCAATCAGACATGTGCACGATACACTGCCTTCTATTTGGCCCCTCTGATTAGTAAATTTTTGATTCTATGAAATATAAGATACAATAGGCGATAATGTAATCATAGAATAAATTCGAGTCTTATATCATATTAGGTCTTTGGCAGTGCTTAACCAAGATTTGTATCATTCATGATTATTTTTGTCAATTATTTTGTTATTTTGTTGTAATCCATAAATTTTAAAGATTGGTAAACACTGATTTAGTCAAATGTTTGTCATTATAATTTTTATTTTTATTCTGAACTGTCTTTTCATTGTAAGGCAACCCATCTTTTATCCTCATCTTTAATCCTCATCTTTAATCTATTTAATTTCACTTTCCTCGTCAAATATTTTTATAATTTCGTTGTTTTTTATTAAGTTTTATTATCTTCTATATATTTGTTATTTTTCAATGATTTAACACGAAATATAATGTATTTTTTATATGTTTTTGCTATTATTCTCTTTTTCTTTTCCATTTTTTTCTAGTCTCTCTTCTCCCTTTTCCTCTATTTTTTCTTTCTTTTCCTCTTTTCCTTCCTCATCTTCTTCCTCTTCTTCATCTATTTCTTCTTCACTTCCTTCATTGTATTGTTTAACATTATTACTTTCTTTATCATTTTCTTCATCATCTCTATCTGTTTTATCGTTTTCTTCTTCTTTTTTCTCATCTTCAGATTGTTCAACTTCTTCTTTTACTTTTTCAATCTCTTCTATCTCTTCAATCTCTTTTGTTTCTTCAACTTCTTGTACTTCTTCCTTCTTTCTTTCTTCATTGTATCCAATTGATTTTATTTCTGTCCTGTTTTGTATTAAATATTTTTTCTGTTCCTCTTCTTCCATTTCTATTTGTTTTTCTTGGTAAATTTCTTTTACTTCATCTTTATTCTTAATTTCCTCTTTATTATTTTTTTTAATATTTAACACTTTTTCTGTATCTTTTAAATTCAAGATTCTTATATCATTTGCATTTTTTTCTTGATCTTCTTCATCAATTTCCTAATATAATGAAAAGATATTTAGCAATTTTATTTTTAAAAATAATATAATAAAATATAATAAAAAATATATTAAATATAATAAAAATTATATTTAATTAAATATGTAATAACTATAGCTTCGAAAAAATGTGATCAGAACTAAATTAATATAATAATTAAAATATAAAATAAATTATATGAATTTAAATAATAATTGAAAATAATAATATATGTATTGAAAAGAAAGTTTATAAATACTAAGTGTAATTATTCAATTAATAATTATGTGATGTAAATGTGAAATATATGTATAATGCATTCTCAAAATTAAAAATTTAAATATTAAATATTAATAATCAAAAATATTAATAATCAATTTAGAACGTAAATTAGATATTAATATTTACAAATCACAGATAAATAATGTTGCATCATATTAGTATTAAATTTATATGTTAATTAATAATTATATTATTTTAAAATAATAATTTTGATTGTTTATATCATTTCTGTGATTTGTGCTATTTTTATGTTAAATAATCTTTACAGAAGCAAATAATTAAATGAATGAAAAAATCACCAAATAAAACAAGGCTCCACAGATTCAGATTTGATTCTGTTGTAATTCTAATATTTTCTTACAGCTGCATTTTGGTCGAGACTGATGAGAGAGAGAGTCATTTTGCCTGAAAGTACAACAGGTGCCTCTACATCTTCTTCCGCTTTCTGAGCTTGAGTTTCTGAATCTGTTACAAGCAATTCACATTGTGGAGGAAGTGCACCTTCTAAATATATTGGTTTTGGTGGTGTTTTTTCCCTCTCAATATGACTAAAACAGAATAATCGTATTTACATTAAAAATAATATAAATTTTAATAAATATACCTTTTTCAAAATTCTCTTCCAATTACCTTGGTGAAATTGGAATTATAGGAGTAGTAGGTCTACTACCCTTATTCTCACAACTAGCTGTCATTTCCATACCCATGACTTTAATAGTTGGTGAATGTTCTATGTTTTCTACTTTATCTTCTGTACTATATTGAACCTGAGCAATGGTATTGTCCTGTAAATTAAATTTTTTAATGTAATAAAATAAAAGATCTTGTATATTATTTTCTTAAAAGTATAATTATACCTATTTTGAATGTATAATATAATTAAATACAATTTATAATATAAGTATTATATTATAATCGTTAATTTTTATAAATCAATAAAAAGTAAATATTTTTAATCCTTTTCAAAAATATAAAACAGCATTCACACTCAAAAATTCATACATTCGAAAAAACGGTTAAAAAAATCATGCTATTGATTTAAAAAAATTGATAATATAAAAGGAAATAATTAATAATTTATAAGCGTGCATTTAAATCCATCAATTTAAAAAAAAATCATATTTGACATCAAATCATATATAAGTACATTACAGATTATTTTTATGCTTTATTTAATATGCTTTGATTTATAACATATTATAAATATGTCTTAAATATTATCTCAATGTTGATTTTTTTAATATTAGAATATTTGAACAAAATAAATTTTGTTATTTATGGAAAAAATTTATAAACATTGGTTATTCTTGTTAGAAAATCTTTTAGGCAAAGAATATACCTTAGATGAGCGATCAATCCCTGCCAGGCCTTTGGACTTTGGAGGCCCATCTACTATTTAAATGTAAAAATAAAAACTATAAATTCTAAATTATTTAAAAATTAAATTTATCAATTTAAATGTTTTAACGAGTATTTCACTCAGCTAAAATATGAGTATGCACTTTTTTTATAGAGATAAATATATACAAAATAATCATTAATTTAAATATGGTTATACAAGCATTGAAGTATAAGAAAAAGCGAAATATATCGAAGATTTAATATAACGAATACTTATAACGAATACGCAAAATGTAATATACAAGAGGAGAGGTAAAACTTGAAACGCAATCAGAACACAACAACGTGCATATTTCTAAGGACTAAAGAACTGAAAATGTAAACTGCTTCATAATTAATCTAGTAAACCTTGAATTCTTGTTGTGGATTTGGACTATGCATAACTGAACGTGATATGTTGCCCATCTGAACAACAATTCTTTCCATGGCTGCTTCTGTCTCGACCAAACGGCGTCTCAGCTGATCTATCTCTATGTCTCCTGCCGCTTCTTGTGTTCCAGCATGTATAACATTATCAAACGTGTTCAGAGAATATATACGAATACTTACAATATTTTTAATTTTAATCTAATATTTTTTTATTGTTATATTTATGATATAAATACGTGTGTGTTCTAATTGTGCAAACCTTGCATCATGCAACACCATTTAAAAATCTGATTAGATACTCAAAAAAACATGTACCTTATTTTTCAGTATTTCTTTAAAGGAACTAGCTTTCAAGGAAAACACTGCATTAATGATAATGTAAATAAAGTGTGGTCAATATTTTTTAAATACTTAAAAAACTTACGGTCTTTTAATTCCTCTAAGGTAGGAGTAGGTCTTTGTGGTGATGGAGATCTTTCCTTCTGATAATTCATTGTACCACCAGTCATTGCAGTAGCAAAAGCTTCAGGACTGAATACCATTTTTCGAAATTCTTTTTCTGCTGCAGCACCTGGATATTCTGAAATAATTTCACTATCCGAATTTTTTCTCAGCACCTAATAAAATAATTTGTAACAACAAATTTTACAAAGATTAGTAGTTATAATACAATTATAATATTAAAATTTTACAAAATATTTTACCTTAACAATTGTATATAAGAAAAAAAGTACAATTCCTAAAGTATACAATGGCATAATAATTCCCATGGTACCACTTCCTTTTGGTGCAGGAACAACATGTCCTGCACCACCTAAAGGTGGTCTCATTTTTGGCACAACATGATCAGGTCTATCTGAAACCTTTGGTACAATATGAGAAGAAGGTATAGCTCTACCACGTTCTCTCAATGCAGGATGTAAACCACCTGCATGTGGAGGTGTACGTCGTTCTTGTTTTATTGTATCTAGAAATATAAATATCTTTTTAAATATTATTTAAAAAAATATAGAATATATAAAACAAATAGAATTCAAAATTATATTGTAATTATTTTATCATTTTAAAATTTAATATTATAATAGTTAGTAATACATTATTATTTTATACAATAAAAGAGTTTATTATATATATTCAAAGCTATAACTATAGAGTAAATTTATTCTCATCTACTCATTTCTACTTATATTTGCTCTTTTGGCAACTTGCCAAATAGAAGAGATAACTTGAATCTGCTTTCCATATATAATTAGTTAGTTTAATAGTACCAAATTATATTTTTTATAAATATAAATACAGTCAATAGCTCAATAATTCAATTCAAATTAGATAATTATTATTTATTAATAATAATAAAAAAACTGTGCATGCTGTTATTAATAATTAATATTAAAAATTTTGAAATCTTTTATAATTCTTACTGTGTGGCATTAAAATATGATATCTGATTAAATGTGGAGTTCCTAGTTGAGAAAGAGGTATACCAAAATTTATTTTAAGACAAAGAGAACTATTAAATGATCTTATTTCTTCTAAAACTTGTTTATAAGATTTTTCCAGATGTTCTCTTTTAGCAAGAAATGTAGATAAATCTATACCACATCTAGCTAAAATTTCTTCTCTACATAAACTTGCACTTTGTGGTGTTAATTTTATAGTTCTCAAAGCATCTCTTATTCTTGGATCAATTTGATGGTGTTTCAATATATTCTGACATATTTCATACATAATATCAGCTGCAGTAACATCACTTTCAAAGATTACACCGCAGCATGCTAATAAACATTTTTAAATTTAACTTAATAACAAGAAAAAATGATATTTTAATAATTTATGTTAAATAATTATTAAATAATTCAAAATATAAAAATTTAAAAAAAAAGTAAAACTTAAAACTGAAATTGAATCATTGAATTTTCTTAATTCAATATAAATATATTTCAAAAATAATTAAATTAGAAAACTTTGATATATTATGCATTCTTCTTTATTTTTTTTTTTTTCAAATAAAATATTTTTATAAAATCTTACCAGAATTGTCGGTCATATGATGTGGATTGACAGATGCTGTGAGCATAGGATAGAAAATTTTCGGCCATAATACCGCAAAACACCCGGCTACAATGGCTAAGATAAAAATCGTCTTTCTCGGACCGAAATCTGTTATTTCAGCCATATTCGTAAATTTTTCGTTCGTATAACTCTCGCAATTTCGATAAAAGATAAAACAACTGTAAATCTTCCACTATTACATCCAGGGATCGCAAAAGCTGATGGAAGACACAGTCACAGCGCACTGTCGTCTGCTATTTCTGTCATGGAACAGGGCTGTGTCTATTGACTTTCGTTCCCATAATATTTTTCTTCAATTTCTAATCTACATTAGAATGCATTTAAATAATTAATTGTTAAGAAACATTTTAATGAATTTAATTGATTTGTTTAATTTTTATATCGTAATGAAATAACAAAAAAAAATACATGTAAACATATTTGTAAAGAATTCGTAATGTTTTTTATATTTAGAAATTAAATAAATTTTAATATTAACATAATAGAATAAATATTACAGAAAAATAAAATAATTTTATTAAATTTTTTTTTTTATTTAGGATTAACATTCTACATGTTAGTTATAAAAGTAAGCCAAAAGACAAGCCAGAAATAGCAGACAATGTCACATAAGCAAAGAGAGACCTTGTTTTATAGGTAAATAGTATGAATATGTACTTCTTTTACTTGCATTTATTTACAGAATAAATTATACATAAAAATTTAATAGTAAATAATTTGTTAATGATTTCTAAAATTTATAATGTTCTATAAATTATTCAATTTTATTCTGGGCCACCTCTCTGTAATAAAAAAGGATTCATTCAATATGATTTTTTTTTCTCATTATATATTATAAAGATAAAAAAATATGCAAATTATTATTTAGAAATTATTATCATTATAATTATAAACTCATTTATATTTTAATGACTTTTATTAATGAATTTTATAGATTTAATATAGATACGAACGAGAAATTTAATTATATTATAAATAGTAAAATAAATAGTGTACTTACATTAATATATGCAATTTCTTTCTCATCAATGGGTCGTCTTTGAAATCGTGCAGGAAGATAAAGATCTTCTATTGTTGGTAAAACAACTACATTAGGTCCCGTTGCACTAGGATTATTTTGTTCTAACATAGCCGAGTCTAAGTGCTTAGATGGTGGATTTGAAGTTGTATCTGCAGTAGTTAACCAATAACAAGGATTTCAGTCGGCTTTTTCAATTGAACTCTTTCAATTGAAATTTTCAACATTCATGGTACTCAGTAATTTTTCTTTTACATTACCTTTCTGAATCCCACCTTTACGAAATTTAATCAAAGGCACGTGTGGTTTTACTACCTAATGAGATTTAATTCTTATAAATTGATCACGTTTTATTATGTACATATATTAATCTATGCATACATACATATGCATATATTCTTCTTATAATTATACCGATGCACTGACCTTCCAACCTTTGCTTGCCATCATAATTGTTTTTTAATATATTTTATGCGAAGACCAAGTTTTACTTGCAACACAAGCTTCTTTCAATCACTTTAAAAGTCTCAAATAGATGGCGTATTCTAACATATTCAATGAGTACAAAACAATCGTGAAATAATTTTGTATAAGGTTAACACTAGTTTTGTAAAGTTAATACGAACTACGTGACATTAAAAATTAATAAACAACATCCCTATTTAATTTCGTTCAAGTATATATTCTTATTCAAATCTATACTGTATATATAACAAATATGTATGTATGTATATCGAAATATACATTAAATTTAATAATTATTTTAATTCATAATAGAGATATAGGTCAAATAGGTTATTTGTATTACGAAATAAAAAACATATAAATCTTCAATTGTTATCTCTTGAAATTTTCATAATTATTAAAATAATTATTTAATATAAAATAATTATTTTTTGTTTATTTATATTTATCTTATATTTTATTTAATATAATAGATATGTAATAAAGATAATGAATTCATTGTAATAAATTTTATTTTATTGTAAATTTAACTTAATTACAAAGTATTTGGCATCAAAAAATATTTTTGATAAATTAAGATTGTATAGAAAATTAAAATGAAAATGGATAATAATACCACATAAAACGTGGTTATTTCAGCAGTCTTTCAATGATCAATGACATTGATATTGTCATTATATTTAAATTTATTAAGATTAAGTTTCTAATCTACTTCTTCCATTCGTGAACTATCTTCTGTATCTCCTTCCAGAGGAGGAATTTCTTCTGTAGTTTGTTCTTCTGATACAGATTCTTCTTCATCAATACCAAGTCCCAATTTAATCATTCTGTAAATTCTTGCAGCATGAACTTGTGGTTCATCTAAAGTAAAACCAGAAGATAAAAGTGCTGTTTCAAACAATAAAATTACTAAATCTTTTACTGCTTTATCATTTTTATCTGTTTCTGCTTTCTGATGTAAAGTTTCAATAATAGTATGGTCAGGATTTATCTCAAGATGTTTTTTTGCAGCCATATATCCCATAGTAGATGTGTCTCTAAGTGCTTGAGCTTTCATAATTCTTTCCATATTAGCAGTCCAACCATATTGTGAAGTAACTATACAGCAAGGTGAATCAACCAATCGATTCGAAACTACAACTTTCTCTACTTTATTGTCAAGAATATTTTTCATTACTTTACATAAATTTTCATATTTGGCTTTGTCTTCTTCTCTTTTCTTCTTTTCATCTTCATCTTCAGGAAACTCTAAACCTTCTTTGGTTACAGATACTAATTGTTTTCCATCAAATTCTTTCATTTGTTGTACTACATATTCATCGATAGGCTCTGTCATATAAACAACTTCAAAGCCACGTTTTTTTACACGTTCAACAAATGAACTGTTTGCAACTTGGTCTTTGCTCTCTCCAGTAATGAAGTAAATGTGTTTTTGATTCTCTTTCATTCTACCTACATAATCCTTAAGAGAACAGACCTCATCTCCAGAAGATGAAGTGTGATATCTTAAAAGATCAGATAATTTATTACGATTAGAACTGTCCTCATGAATACCTAATTTAATGTTTTTGCTAAATTGTTCATAGAATTTTTTATAATTATCTTTGTCTTCTGCAAGTTCTTCAAACAATTCTATGCATTTTTTTACAAGATTTTTACGAATAACCTTTAAAATTTTATTTTGTTGAAGCATTTCACGAGAAATGTTCAAAGGAAGATCTTCACTATCAACTACTCCTTTTATGAAATTTAAATATTCTGGAATTAACTGTTCACAGTTGTCCATAATGAATACTCTTCTTACATATAATTTAATATTATTTTTCCTTTTCTTATTTTCAAATAAATCAAATGGCATACGTTTTGGAATAAAAAGTAAAGCTCTGAATTCTAATTGACCTTCTACAGAAAAATGTTTAACAGCCAAATGATCTTCCCAATCATTTGTCAATGATTTATAAAATTCACCATATTCTTCTTGTGTAATATCATCAGAATTTCTAGTCCAGATAGGTTTTGTTTTGTTTAATTCTTCATCTTCTGTATATTTCTCTTTAATAGTTTTTTTCTTCTTCTTTTTTCCTTCTTCCTCTGGTGCTTCTTCATTTTCATCTACATCTTCAATTTTTGGTTTTCCATCATCTTCCTTTTTCTCTTCTTCTTCTTCTTCAGCTTCATCCTCACTCAGTTCTTTTTCACGTTCCTTCTGTACAACTAATTTAATTGGATAACCAATAAATTGAGAATGTTTTTTTACAATTTCTTTTATTTTACTCTCTTCTAAATATTCGGCTTGATCTTCTTTTACATGTAAAACAATTTTTGTTCCTCGTCCTAATGTTTCTCCATTATCATGTCTAACAGTAAATGATCCACCAGCACTAGATTCCCATAGATATTGTTCATCATCATTGTGTTTTGAAATAACAGTGACTTTGTCTGCTATTAAATAAGCAGAATAAAAACCTACACCAAATTGTCCAATCATGGAAATATCTGCACCAGCTTGAAGTGCTTCCATAAAAGCTTTGGTACCAGACTTTGCAATTGTACCAAGATTATTTACCAAATCAGCCTTAGTCATACCAATACCAGTATCAATAATAGTCAAAGTACCATCATTCTTGTTTGGAATAATTTTAATAAATAATTCTTTGCCATTATCAAGCTTAGAAGGATCAGTTAAAGATTCATAACGAATCTTATCAAGGGCGTCACTAGAGTTTGATATAAGTTCTCTTAAAAAAATTTCTTTATTTGAATAAAAGGTATTAATAATCAATGACATAAGTTGAGCAATCTCTGCCTGGAATGCAAAAGTTTCCACATCTTCTGCTTTTGTTTCCATTTCTGTTGACATCTGTAAAAAAGAAAAATTAAATTAGAAAAAAAAAAAATTTAAACAATCAAAAAATTACATAAAATCACAAATATAAATTTCTATTTTTAATTTATATATGAAACATTTTATATATGCATTTCTTATTTTTTTTTTTTTTTTTACATGTGATATATATTATTTTATTATTGTATAATAAATGCAATAATATTTCCCGATACAATTTAAAAAAAACAAATTTATACGAATAAAAAAAATGTGTTAAAATAGAGTTAAGATTAATTTTTTAATAAAACTATTAAATTTAGAACAACATTTAATAAGAAACGTAAATCAATAAAAATTTACTGATTATTTATTGTTTAGGAAATATATTTTATATAAACACGTTAAATATTATTTTAATAATTAATTTAAAATAATTATACCTTGATATTTAGATAAACCAATGTTAAAATACACTTCAAAAATTTATAAACACAGTATCGGACACTTAGCAATTTATTGAATGAAGACGCGCGTTGAGTAGGTTTGCTTTTATATACTCACTAAAATTCTAGAATGTTCTAGAATGTTCTAGAACATTTTTATCTCTTTGGATACCTCATATCCGGGAAAATTTAAATTTATCTTGATAATTTTTAATTAATAAATATTTTTTATCTATATTTTCAATATTGTTTATCTATTATAGAATAAAAGTGCATAATTTTTTTTTTAAATATATAAATATTTGTTATTAAATAATGGAAATTGATTTGATTTTCTTTTTCACTTTAACGTGATACTTCCGGTATTTAGTTTTGTAAGTCAAGGAAGAGAAATAATATCAAAATTTTTATGACAAGTGAATAAATAATTTTTATCTTAACTCGTCTTGTTTGTTAATCATATCTATCAATGAATATCTATCATCAGTTAGGTATGTAAATTTAAAATGTATCATTTATGATTATATTAAATAGAAATTATTGAATTACCATTATATCGTCAAATATTATCGAACCATGTGTTTGATATTACGCGGCAAAAATTTTCTTCTCATCATACTATATTATTTTTAGCTTTCGATTTTTTTTCAAATATATTTTTTTTTTATTTATATTTAAACGAAATCCTATTGTATCAAAATATTTTTAATGTTTTAACAATATATTTTTAATATAATTTACGTATAAGCGAGTATGATCTTTAAAGTTGATTCGTTCTTTATTATTTTAATTTAGTTTTTATTTCTACAATTTTAAGAGAAATACTTGTATAATGAATCACATATATTTATTGTAGTTAAAAATAATAAGAAATGCATTATTAATTAATAAATTAATAAATTATCGGAAGGAAATATTGATAGCAAAAACAGGAAGCATTACATATAGAAAAAAAAAATATATATATACATATATAGATATATATCTTTTCAATATTATAATTCATTAATTGAAGTTAAAAAAAATAAAAAATTAAAAGTGGTAAGTAAATAAATTAGTAATTTAACAATAAAAAAGTTTTAAATTTTGTAAAAACCTCGAGAATACAGTCGGTATATAATCATATTTCTTTATACATATCGGTATGTGGCGCCCCCATTGCATAGATTATTACAATTTTATTTTTTATCATTATTTGAAGTGGAATTTAAATCTATTATTAAACATTATACTTGATATTATATTTTCTTAGATAAACTTATTTTTATTTACAATTATTATCTTAATTTTTCTTCTTATTTCAATTTCTGAAATAATAAATAAAAATTATTTTATTAAAATATTTTTTAATTCGAGAATTTATAAAGAAGAAACATTATTGCTTTCTATTTATTTATAATCAAATTTATTTTATTAAGATAAATTAAGTGACGAGACCACTTATAAAAGTTAATAGAAAATTTTTAAGAATAACGAAATATGATTACATACAAAAAAACGGAATCAATTGGAATAGCTTGGAAATTCTGAAAATGTTCTTAATAAGGTAATCGAGTCACGTGGCAATGACACTACTAGTAATTACAAATGCCTATCCCGTAGATTTTCATGCAGAATGAATACAAAAATCTTTGAAGCATGTTAGATGTATTCTTTCTTTTTTTTTTATATTCAACGTAACTCCAATGTAACGCTTGTTGTTAATTCTACAGAAAAATTTCTTTCACATTGATATAATTAACTTTTAGAAATTCGAAAGATTTTTAAAAAATTCTTTTTATTTGTTTATTTTTTATCAAAATTTATATTTATTTATAATATAACAAAATTATTTATAATATAATATATACATAAATATCGTATTTATTTTTAGATTCATCAATTTGTAAATAATCAATTTAGTCGAAAAAGCAAAAAAAAAAAAATCAAAAAAATCGTTGAAGTTGATATGGCGAGGAGCTTAACTCCGGTAACCTAGCTTTATGATGTCGAATAATACTCATACAGCTAGATAACCAAAGAAAATGTCCGCGCCAAGATCTTCTTGTTGTCTTAAATAAAAAAAAAAAAAAAAAAAAATAATTTCGATAAAAATTGATCATCTAAATCAATGAAATCGTCGGGAATTGAAAACCTGCTCTGCGCCATTTAGCAATATCGGATCTTTCTTGATGAACTGCAAATATATCGGTGGGCATGGATCAATCGTTAACGCCTTTTATACGAGAATGTCTCTTGATCGAGAGTCACTATTTCCTGGTGCAGATAATGACATGCACGTGTCGATGGTGTCCCCACTCTGTAACAGAAAAGACGGAGAAATCGGAAACCGCTTTACAACAATCGTCTCTTTGTCGCGTAACCACGAATTGATTGATACGCGCACAGCTTTGAAAAGTGAAACACAACCGTTGACATTTCGGAGTGAAAGTTAGTCGGTGAGACGGGCCTTCGGGATAGCCAGAGGCTACGAGTGTATATCTGAAAATTCTTCTCTCGTTACCAGGCCAAAGTCATTCTAAAAAGTACGATATATGAAAAATAAAAAAATCGAACGCAGAGAAAACGGTGGGATAATCTTACGGTTGACAATTTTTGATCAAAGTGTGTTATGTCGCACGAAGTAAAATATAAATTTATAACACGATGAAACGAGGCGATACGATTTTGCTGAATCGTACTCTCGCGCAAGACATTATGTCGTTACGTCATAATTACTTTGACTCAAAGACGTATCTTGCGATATCATTCAGTTTCCTAGTTGCCATTTTCGTCCAACTGATTCGCGATTTTAATAAAAATTACGACTTGAAACCGCGAGTACGTGTCCAAAGATAAATTTCAGATTCTGAAAATGTCACGTTTAAATCGCGTAAAATGTAACCAGTGTTTTGCTCAAATTGATTAAATAGCTACTAAAATACGTGCAACAATCAAAACAGCTTCGGATATTAATAAAATTTCGGACAGCTTATCGCACGGATTAAATTTTATTCGAGTCGAGTTAATATCTTTTAAAATAGAGAAATTTATTTAAACTTTCTGGTTATATAGTAAAGATTGTAATATCCGATGCTTTTACTTCGGTCAATCCGTTAGTAGACCACTACGATGTTTCGTAAGAACTTCCATTTGGAGAAAGTTATGATCTCACGCTGCAGTGCACGCGTGGCTGGGTTCTATTTTATCAAGTTGTTCAACTGCTTTCCGTGCTTCTTCCAATTTCTTTATCTGCTTAATTTTTCAATATTCGATATTATTAAATACGCGTATGATGATCTTGACCAGAAATGTTATAAAATTTTTCAAGAAGCTGCAAAATATGGAAACCGGACACACATTTGGCGAGAAATTTTATATTTAAATAACACGTTTATCGAATCTGATATGCGGTAAAATACGTCAGTTTTAGGAACGAACGTTATCGAATTTCGCAAGAGATAACTTAAGAGATTGTTACGCGAGTTTTATCTTTTTCGTTCGTTGATCCGCGTAATTCTTGCGAATATAAAAATAAGATTTAACAACCGAATCTCTAACGATGAATATATTTAAAATTGGATAATGATTATCTCATTTAGGAGAAACGATCCATGAATTTCTCCTTACACGTGTAAGGAGAATGAAAGTAAAAAAAATCCTATATATGTAAGAGAGGAGTGAAAGATCAAAACAAGAAAAAAAAAGAAAAAAAAAACAGAGAAAAAAATAAAAGAAACCGTGGCACACACTCACCTGCGAAACTGCCGGTTTATTTTTGGCCCGCTCTCATATCGGGACGTAACAGGAAGGCTGACCAGAAAGATTTAGCCTCGATTCAACAATAATCCCCGACTTTCTAAAACTTAATTTTCTTTATTTTTTTTTTTTTTTTTTTTTTTTTTTTTTTTTTTTTTCCCCTCTCCATTGAAAGCTGGACATAGCGACTCTGAGATCTCTAGCCTAGTTCATTATTAGAGAATCTAGCTTATCCAAGTTGCGAAGTCCATCGTCACGTACCTATAGCAAATACGAGTGAGTACCTATCTTTCATGATAAGCCGGCCTTCGATTCTTTCCATTTGTTTGTCACGGTTGGTACAGCTGAACTATATTATTATTATCGTGCATTCTCTCCCATGAAAAGCGATAAAAAAGAAAGAGAGAGAGAGAGAGAGAGAAAAAAAAGAACTTTTGCGAAATACGAGAGGAAAAAAAAAAATGATCATATAATTCCGTTCCAAAGATCGAAAGAGCGCGGATAATTTGATAATAGCGCAGATTTCTAATAAAAAAAAATCGGCAATAGTTGGCGGAGACGAAAAGGCTATTTTAGGCATCGTGTTCCAAGGCTAGTCGGTTTAACGGTCTAATTAACAGTTTACGATTTAATTAACAGTCCCGTGTCCAGCCGAGCCATTACAGGGTCTTTGCACGATACGCCTTATTGACCGTACGTTTTATCGAGAACTTTTCTGCTGCTGCGTTCCTTGCGCGTTGCGATCGTTGCGCAACGATCAGGGAGATCTCCGTGGTTCTCGTGACACGCGCTTCTTCCAAATCACCAACCAACTTACCCCTCCAATGGAAAATCGCGAGACGTTAATAAAATAATACGTTGAATCTGTACCTTAGTGGTAAAATTTGTTCCCTAACGAGACAGGCTTTCAATGCGACTTCCAATCGTTTACGCAAACACAGCTGTACGAGTACTCGAGATAGCCGGGGCTAATGTCGCTTCACTTATAGTCATTATCACTTCAAGTGTGGTTATCGAGCTTGATTTAATTTTCCTGACCGCGCTGAAAACAGATCGAAAGGCGCGAAAAAGAAGACTGGCCCCCTCTCCTCCTCCCCTCCTCCCCTCCCCCCTCCACGGTTTCGCGAGTCTTTTTTCTTTTCTTTTCTTTTTTTTTCCCCATCATTTCTTGAAATATCTTCACCGTCCTTCCTTTTTCTCATCTTTGTCACAGCATCACGAAAATTAGTTCCCCCTTTATTTGCGTTCGTAGGTGTTATCGCTTCTTTCAACCAGCAAGTTTCGGTCATCTGGAAAGCAAATTAATTGGTTGATTGCTCGAGAGAATGTATTTATTCTGAAGAAATTTGAAAATATGAATTTTAAATGTTCAAGATTTCAAAAATTCGAAAATTTAAATCAAAGAAAAAGAAAAAAAAATGTAAACATTACGATTATATTCAAGCAACAAACGTAACGAATATATAGCGCGATATTAATTGAATTCGAATTATCGATGAAGTAAGCAAAAAAAAAAAAAAAAATAGAATCTAAACAATAGAATATAAACAAAAAGTGAGATTTTCATATAAATGTTTAAACGATGGAAGGAAACGATTACGGTAAAGCGGTATTTGTCTCATTATTTACCTTACAAACAAAACGCTTTAACTTGCAAATTAATTTATGATCGCGAAATGCGTAGAATGTTTTTAATATAATGTACGATTTTTTACCAGGAGAAAAAAGAAAAAAAACAGCCAAGAAAAGAATTTTAATTTTCAATCTGATAAACCGATATGTACGAACTATTGGCTAACTTATCGGCCACGACGACGACAATTTGGACCGGTTAATCGGTGTCATTCTCGAACGGAGGATTCACGGCTCGATACCATACACGCGGTGCAGTCAAACACAGGTATGCATATGTGCGTTTTATTTCTCAGTCGCTCGCTCTACCGTGCAAATCTTGAATGCATTCGCCGGCACGTTGAAGATCGTTCGCGATACAGGCTTCCGCAATGCTATATCGCTACCGCGCCGCCGATCTCCTGCGTCGAAGCTGTGACGCAGAAAAGACAATTTTTTGCTCTTTAGTGAGAAAAATTGAAACAAGTTCATGGAAATAAACTTTGGAGTTGTGTTTATTTGAGAATTGAGCAATTTTTTTGTCCTTCTTTTTTTCTCGAAATAAAAAAAGAAAACGACTAACTCAGGCCAAAACTTTTATCGTATATATTTTAAATATTTGAAAATAAATATTTGAATACTGTAATTACGTTGCGATAAATTATTGTTGTTCTCGAAACTAACATTTAAAACTATCATTTCATTTAAAAAAATGAAAACGAACGTGAGCGTAAATTGATCGATCATTGAGAAAAATCTTATTTCGTTCGAACACGAAGTTAAAAATCATCGTTAACTATTGAATTACTAATAAATAAAAAAATGTGAAAACGAATCTCATTTCAATTGGAAGCAGTAGACGTTACTATTGATTGTAATTTTCTAATATTATTTGATCGTAGGAAATTTGAGAAGAAAAGATTTGATATTAGAAGCGTCGGGGAATATTTTGGTATGGAGGAACAGAACGAGCAAAAGCGTTCGAACGACTATCATTTTTCCATGGTAGTCAGATACAACCTGTTGCTAAGAGGCCTGAGGAAATTCGCACGCGAAACGGTGCGAATCGGCAAGTAGTAGACCCGACTCAGACAAGCGCAAAGAACTGAGCAAGAAAAAACATTGGGCGTGAATGTGGAATCGAGAAGATTTTTCGATTTCGAGTTGCAATATCTCGAGGAAAAGAAAAAAAAAAAAAAAAAGAGGAAAGAGGAATCACAATACCGTTCGAGCCGAGAAAGATGACGATTGAAGAAAGAAATGAATAAGCTGACTAGACAAGAATGCAAACGCGGCAACATTTGCCTCGACCTTGTCAGTCACGTTTACCGAGAATCAACAGAATTTTATTTATTTTATTTCAAACCAATGAATCCTATAATAGTTAAACGTACATATTCGTAAGTTAGAGAAATTGTTATCTTTACGAATAATCTTTCCTTTCTTTATCAATTTATCGATTTAATTTTAATTTAATTTTTATCATTAACTTGTGATATATATTACAAACAGATCGTATAGAAAAGATGGTTCGATCGAATAATATTTGGATCAATGGCGCGAGAATGTGTTTTTCTATGGAAAAGAGAGAAGAGGCATACCTGTTGTTCGAGTCGAGGACACGGGCCGAACCGATACGTGAATTTTAAGTCCGCTACTGCTTGCTCCGTCTTACCAAGGGCACATAGACTCGTATCGAAAGAAGAGGAAAGAGAGGAGTCACACCTGGCGCGGTACAAGATGAGATCACTACCGCACTCACTGATCAACTGGCCCCGCGCCCCACGTCTGGGGCCGCACGCACCTTTCGCGTTACCCCTTCCCCCTCGAACTCCGGAACCTGGAGCTCCTTGGCCCCCTCGGGGCCCCTTCGGCCCTCTTCCACCCTCCAGTCCCCTCCATATCCTCTTTACCTCTTCAGCTTCGTTTCGAATGCCCATTGGTCCGTTCAAATCGACATCGTGACGTCACCGAACCGAACTGCCGACATATATACGAGAGGAACGAGTCTCTCTCTTTTCTTCTTTCCTCTCCTCTCCCCTCTCTTACTTTCTACACCGCTCCATTCCGTTCCTTGCCGTGCTGTTCCCCTTCGTGGATCCACTCTTTTCTCTCGTATCTTCTCTCCCCTATGCTCTTCACTTGGTCTTCTTTCCCCGACTACCTGTCCTCCTACCTATGTCCGTTTTCTATCGTTCTCTTCTTCTCTGTCCCTCCCTCTCTCTTCCCTTCTTTGGTCGGTCTTCTCGTTTGGCCGGCTCTCTTGGAGCATTACCGCGGCATCCCTGTCCTTCTACCTGGTTGATTCGTTCTTTATCGCGTTGCCTCGTCTACCTTTTCCTCACGCCGGCATCTCGTTCTCCTTGTTCTCGAACGCTCTTCTGGCTCTTGCTGCGAGTTCGCGATCTTTCCACACGACGTCTCGTATATTCCCCTTTTGTTTCTTCCGTTTTATAACCGTTGACCCGTAAACTTTTCTTTTTATATTCTCTCCTTAACGATCTCCGCAGATTTTTCAAAGATAAAGTTTTGTTCGGGATTACATCGCTCTCTTCTTTTTCTCCTTCTTTTCTCCTTCTCCTCCTTCTTCTTCTTCTTTTCCTTCTTCTTCTTCTTCTTCTTCTTCTTTCCTGTCCAATAAGAAGCCAGTTCCAATTTCTATTTTCACTTCTTCTTTTCTAACGTGAAAAGCTTTCTTTTCCCGTTAACAATGGCTGTCGGTTACCTATACGGCGCGTTGGTGACTTGCAATGTTCGTAGGCAGCGCAGATCCGTTAAGTCGAATCGTGGTTCCTTTCCTCCTGGTCGGTCGCGGCTGTACCGGTCGCCAGCCAACGAGATTGTCCGCAAGAGGTTTGCCGCGGTGGTTGCCGCCACCGCCACAGCCACCGCCATCGCCACCGCCACCGCCAACGTCGTCGCCACAACGAAGCGAGAGTAGCCCGCCAGGTATATGGGGAGACAGAAAAAGGAAAAAAGGACGCATTCCAACGACTATAGTCGGTCCATAACGATTCCCATACGTTGAGAGTGCGCAACGAACAACCAATGACCCCTCTACCGATCTCTCGCGCCTCCTCCTTTTCCCTCCTTCTCAGCCTTCTTTTTCTCTTCCCTTTCACATCCTCTCCTTCTCCGTTTCTCATCTTCCTCCTGTTCTCTCTTCTGCGTTTTGCACGATTCCACGTGTCTCGTCTCGTCTTGTCCCTCTTTTTCTTTCTTCTGTCTTCTTTTTCTCCTCTCTTCTCTTCTCTTCGCTTCTCTCCTCTCTCGCCGATCGTTTCGCTCGCGTACCTGTCTACGTACGTTTACCTATACATACGTGCGCGTCGCGTACACCTCGCGCGATCGAGGTGAAGGCTCGGCCTCGTATGTACCTCTACGTAGCCGGTCTGTCCTCTCGTTTTTCGAAGAATTCACGACGTCACCACAATGATCGCCGACGAGTCGAATATTTCTCGAATACCCAAACTACCTTCTTCTTCTTCTTCTTCTTCTTCTTCTTCTTCTTCTTCTTCTTCTTCTTCTTCTTCTTCTTCTTCTCGCCCCTTCTCGAATATCCTCGTCGGGCTTCTCGGCTTTGCACCTCTCTTTGGCAACCGAACGAATCCAATCTTTCCTATATACCGACTTAACTTCCATGGATACACCTTGACTCTGATTCTAATTTTAATTACAGATATATGGGAGAAGAAGTCGATTCCATTTTCTTCATTGCGTATTCACCTGGGAAGATTACTCGATGATCCTTGTCGAATCTATTAGCGACGGGACACGAAAATTCGTGGGGAAGAATAATCTCTCTGGTAGACCTTGCGTGGGAATTTCATGCGTGCCTCGACGAGCTACCACTTTTTCTCGATTCCTCGTCGAATTTCGTAATAAGACATTATTCTTTTACTTCGAATGCATACATGCGAATACATGCATGCGCGCACGCATACGAATATGTTTGATTATTAAACTTGACTTGTTCTCATCTGTCGAATTCCTTCTTTCCCGAATGAATGAAAACGGATTAGCAAGCAATCCGTTTTCCAAGGATGTATGATATAGTTGCTTCGTTGCCTGATAATTGAACCGTGTTCTACGACAGAAAAATTACGATTTAAAACGTCCACTCGTCGCCGTCCGCATGCCTTGCTAACTAATTAGCGGTACGTGACACGAAATGTAAAATTGTATATTTTCAAATTCGAGTTTAAATTGCGCATTAAGCGTGGCGTGCCACGAAAACGATGGCTAATTCCAGCCATAGCTCGACACGTGTTATTCGAAATCAATTTTTTTTTTCTTTTTTCCTTTTTTTTTAAACGCGACTGTTCAAGTTTATATCAAGCAATAGTTGAAAACTATTATCTTTAAAGAAATAGTTAATTCGAGAGAGAAAAATTTCTCTTTTAACTTATTTTCTCTTCGATGAAACGCTTTTTATGTTCAAACGCATTTATGCACCCTAAAGATACGCCTCTTTGAACGACGTAGAATCGGTTCCGCTGTCTGAAAGTACGTCCTGGGAAGTTCCTCGACTACACGTGTCATCCATTTTCAGTTTGTGGGAAAGGCAGCGCCGTGACGGAAGGCATGTGCACGAACAAGTGATGTACAATTTCGCAATTTCAAATGGTTTGATTCGTTTAACAATCTTCGAAATATTTCGAAAAGATTAATATTTCCCGATTCTCAAAAAATGATTCAGTTGTATCTCGTCAAAATGGTTGGTTGCGCATATTAAAAAAACCGGATCTTTATACTCGCGGGTGTGGTTTCTTAATTTACGTCCCGACTTCTCCGTTCAACAAGACCGAACGACGTTTTTAAGTCGTCGGTGATTCAAAACGCGAATTAGGGAGGGGATAGTCTTTCTTTTTTCAAAAGTAAATTCGTTCCCTATTCCGTTAAAACATCAAGAAACAAAGAACCGGCGAACTTTCGGACCCCAACTTATTCTCGGAATGTTATTGCAACGTAAAGCCGTACGTGACGCTCACGTGAATGAAATTTTGCATGCGTATCGGTTTGCCCTGAGTGCCAGGACCTCGAAGGTCGAATTCGATATCGGTTTGTGCGACTGGTATTACAAATTTACTCGCAGAGGAATATACTTTTCCTTCCTTTTTTCTTTATCACTTGTCGCACGCGGTGCGATCAAGATCGGTGAAAAAAAATCGTCCGTCAACTTTGCTTCCATTGAATTGAAATATCTGAAAGAGCGGGAATAACAACGATAAGTGGCGCGATTTCGATTAAACGGGAAATCGAAATATAATTAATCAGCGATTCCTCGGCGAGGAATTTCCTCGCTTCTGATCCTGAACCTTAACCGTGGTCGGTCAAGGACGATTTTTATTGTTCGTTTCGAAGAAGGATCCTTCGAAAGGATCGGTACTGTTATATCCCTGTTCTGGTAACTCACCTGCGTCTGTCCAGGTACAAAGCTAATTCAGCCCTGCGTACAAGCGTTGGCGTCACGAGCTGACGCCCTTCGACTTCCGCCGGATGTACACCGTCCTTGCTCCGCACCGGCGTTCCTATCCTCCTTCTTCCATGCACCTGATTTTTTTTCCCACTTGAACCAATTATTTCGGATCGATCGATTTCAATCATACGATTATTCGAATAAAAACATATAGACAGGGTCTTTGAAAAGATATCTTTTTAAAAGGAGTAATCGCGCTTTCCCTGGGCGAAGAGAGATGTGTTACCATGTGCAAAAGTTTCTCGCGATGAAACATGAATTTCGAAAACAAAAGAGAGTCCACCGAAAATCGAGGTTCTCATTCGCATTCGTTACGATTACGCGGAACACTGGCGAGACGATTTAAAATGCGATGGTCACGCGCAACGAAAGCAATTTGAATAGCGCAGAGCCGTTAATCGATTAGGCCTACAGTTCACGAAATTCGTAGTTGGTAACAAAGAGAAAAAGAGAGAGATATCCTTTGCGTTTCGAAATGTCTTCAACATTTGATTCACTTTCGATTAACCGATTCGTTTCCATTTTGTTGTAAAACGGCACGCAAAAAAGAAAAGAAAAAAAGAAGGAAAGAGAAAAAAAGAAATGTAAAAAAACCATCGATCGAAGACCAAGAATGAAAGCGTTTTTCCTTGATTGGACATGACAAGATTTGTTCAACGGAAGCCGCCGTAAAACTTGGACCGTTGGCACGAAAGACGGCCGTTACCGGGAGAAGACTATAGAAATCGGTTCGCACCTGCCTGGCCCGGTAAAAAGAAAAACCTACCCAGAACCCCCGTGAGCCCCGAGGTCTAAAGTAAGTTTATGGATGTCTCGCCCCTTATTCGTGACCGTCCCGGCACAGGTTTCGAGTATGAGAGATTTCCAACGCTCCCGCGTTTTCTTATAGGGATTTGCTGCTACAGCTTTCCTCCGTGCCGATTTCCTTCACAAATATTTCGTACATTCTCTCTCCTTGCGTATGTGTTCGTTGCCCAATACCATCTCGCGTACTGTGCACGAAGTTTTTTACGAAGCCTTATCCGAGCTTGCGCATCACGGCGAAAATGTACCATGTTGAAGTATCGAATTGTTGATTTCAAAAATTATTCCTTCCTTTACGGAACGGTGTTCGAAATTTCCGTGTTGCAGTTGTACAACGATTGGAAAATCCTATCTTCCTCCTATTTTTGAAGGATCGTTCCATTTGTACGTTTTTTTCTTTACACAAAAGTTGAAGAAACTTCTTGAACTCAACCTTTTTCCCTCCAATTAACAGCTTCCCGCCCCGGTAAACTTTTGACACTCTCACACCGTAAACATGTGTGGAAATGTATCCTCGATGCGATCGACAAGCCTTTTAAACCTGTTTTCGTTGCGGAGGATACGAAAAAAGAGATCGCGGAACAGAACAGAATAAACGTGTTGATAGTTTCACGAGAGAATTTAGTCTAACGTTTTCTAACCGATACCGTTTCACATTTCCATACGATTAGGAATCTGAAAGGCTAATCCGCCAGGTTAACAGCTTCATTCTGTTTAAAGTTTTAAGTTAACGATCTTCGAAAAACAACTGTTGTACCCGATCGGATTCTACGATACGATTCAGTTGATGTTTTCATACACAAGAAACGGAAAAGGAGAAGAGATATTCTGTATTACAACTGTTATATATTTGACCGAAAAAAAAAAAAATGAATTTTACTCGTCGAAAATGAATTATCGAAGTGGATTAAAAAGGTATACGTTGTCGAGAAATTTTCAATATTGCCGGTCTGTAAGTGTTGAAGGATCTCCGAACGACAAGATAGGTTAAGACACGTTTTGCAAGAATTATAATTTTTTCGCGTGTTAATTTGTTCGCACTTTTTCAGGATGTTGACGAAAAGAAATTTTCGAAGAGACTTGGAGAGCCTTTCGTTGTTATAATCCGAATTGAAAAAAAGAGCGAATGGAAAATAGAGAATACAGAGAATTGTAATTATCCGGTTCGTAAATCCCGATACGTTTGAAGAAAAATCGGAGATCGAGATTCCGAGTAGGAGGAGAGTTGACGAAAAAGTTTCGAGAGTAAAGAGAAGCTTCTGCCGAGAGAATGACTCGAGGCAGAACACCGATGATGTCATCGGTCGGCGGATACTCGCGCCTACGCTTTTCTCTCTACCAGTTTCACTGGCAGGGATACCGCGTGTGCTCGTTCTTGGAGCCACTCTACACGAAGACCCAACCTCCACTACCGATTCCCCTTTTCGCTTCTCTTCTTAGCTGTACCTTTCGCCTCTCCTCTATCCACTGGCTCGAGGTCTCTCTACACTTCGTATCGTACGAGGACGAGGGGAGCGATATAACGTGCCGAGGACATGCTCGATTCTACCTTCATGCCAGTCTACATTGCCGGTATATACCGGTTATGCAGATGGAGCTTGGTCTGGACCCCCTCGGCAAACCCTCCAACAGAAAATCTCATCTTATTCTTCTTCATCATCATCATCTTCTTCTTCTTCTTCTTCTGTTCTTCTTCTTCTTTCCCCCTCTTCTCCTCATCATCATCGTCAATTATCATTATCATCGTCGTTATCATCATAGTCATCCTCATCCTTCGTTGTCATCCACTTCTTCTTTCCCTCTCCTCGCATCTTTCCTCCTCGTTCTCCTCCGTTTGTTCCCTCCTTGTTTCCCCACATATACGTTGTATGCCATCGTTGTACTTTCCGTCTCTATCCCACGACGAGCAATGTTGCTTTGCCTTTACACACGATCATCCGGATATACCTACGCTCGTTCGTCCCTTTTTCTCCATTTTTCTGCCCGCCCTTCGCTGTTTCGCTCCGTCTGAACTTCTTCGCAGCCGTTAAAACAGTTAAGGTGCTATGGTATGAACGAAGATTGTGCACAGCTTTCTCGAAGTTATTTACAGACGGATTTTTTCCCTCGAACAGGTATTTCGCCTCGATAGCCGGTAAGCCAACTCCGAAGTTGAAAATAAAGAATTCCAATCGATCGATCCGTCCCGTCCAGGATCAACGTGATTAAGGAATTACTCGGTTATTAATCGATCGTAATTTTTCTCTTGTCAATGCTCTTTTCCTTCTTTTTTTTTTTTTTTTTTTTTCTTTTCTTTTCTTATCGCGTACGTTTGAATTATTATTTTTCATCGATGTTTCAACAATTTTAACGAGGCGAATAATAAGCAGCAGAAAGAGTTATTTCGTTGCCACTATTTTCAGGTGTGATAGATCCTTTTTGGGGAACACAATAGCTTCGTTGATCGCAAATCAACTCCGCAGTTGAAAGAACTGCGATTAAATCGCCGCCATCTACGAACACCCGTACCTCGTTGCGGTACCTCGTTAAAATCGACACGACTGTTCTCTTCTTTCGAATCTATTACTTTTCAAATATTCCTTCGAAAGAAATCGTAATTGGACGATGGATCAGTAGAAGAAACGTCTATAATTGTTAAAAAGTACATTTCTAAACTCGTTATATCGTATCGTGTTGAAAATTTCGTGTCGATTCGAAAAAAATCGTATAATCATAATATGGAAAATATGTTTTCTTAACACATATTAATGAGATAAAAATTTTGTCGCGATAAGCACTTCCTTTAACAAACTGGGACGGGATTATGGCACGTTATAATGTCACGAAGATCGTAATTATTCGATGTAATAGGTCCCTTTTAAGTAGAATGCGGATAATTCATTGCCTTCGATTTGACCGACGCAAAAGTCAAGCTGAATTATCACGACAACGTTACCAGTCCTCCATTTCGTAACCTCTCAAATGACTAAGAGCATTTACATCGATAACAATATCTATGAGAACTTTCAAGTATATATAATCACGCGTTTTCACAATTCGAGTTTTTTTCTTTTTCATTTTTCATTTTGCGCACGTCTATCGCGAATTAAATTATCGCGAAAAATATTTTAGACGATACTTGAACGTCGATCGTTGAACGTACGGAGAATCGAGCGGAGAATCGAGGAAAAACCGGTTGAAAAATAAGAAAAGAAGATTTCGATAAAGAGGAGAGAGAATTAAAAAATTAAAAACTGATGCCTCGCATGTATAGTGAAGTTTATTTGTTGATATTAAGAACGTGAGTTATTGTGCAAATAATTGCCGCGGCTGTCTACACTTGTCACGGTTGCTTACAAAGTAAGGCGTGCTGTTCGCGACGATTACGTCTTTGCAAACAAGAGGAAAGAAAGAGGATAACGATGCACCTTTTCACCGAAATTCGAAGAAAACTTTGAATAGCTAGTAGCGTGTATCTCCCGCCGCAAAACAAAGTTACGTCATCAGCTAAGCTAAAAAATTTTTCTCCGATTATATAGTTTAGATTATTTTATATTATATATACTTGTCCTTTCTCTCTCTCTCTCTCTTGGTTTTTTATTCTCGCTTATTTTAAATCGGTAAAAGTCACGCGTTTATTTGCCAAAAAACGTGGAAATCACATAATATTCCATGGACAATGCGAAGGTTTTCGAATGCGCGAAACGTTCGTGGAATAAATTTAGGTGGTACTCGAGCGGAAAGCTGATCCACCGGACACAACGAGTTGCGAAACTTCTTCACGAGTACCGTCATGAAGCTTTACCCGAGATCGGTACCGGTTCACCGTTTTTAAACGAAAATGAGATATTAAATCGGAGAAAACGACGATCGTACGCGAAAGTAAGTTGGAGGATATGATTGGCGCGAGGGCAAGCCTGGGAATACGTAGAATACGTGCAATATAATTATACGTGTATTGCGAAAATACTTTGCCGGATAATAGAGCGCGTACGATCCCTGGCAAACGTTCGTAGAGAATGGTGAATCATTTATGCGGAACGGGGTCCAACATACGGGAAGATTGCGCATGCATCGGTTATGTATCTTCTTAGAGGAACTATCGTCGTATTGTCAATGGTTGGCCTCACAGTTTTGCGAGCATTTTTATCAGCTTGTTGTCCGTATAAAGGAAATAATGGAACGCTTGCAATTGCCTTGGATTGCAACAGAATCAAAAGATAGATTCGTGATAATATATATATATATATATATATATATATATATATATATATATATATACAGGCGACTCTTGTCTGCCATACTTGCCTAATCGAATCGTTCAAATGCATAAATTGCATTGGCGCGTAAATAGATCACGATTCGTTCCTCGAGAATGGATCAAGGAATGAAACGGATACCGGTTCGTTTTTCTTTTTTTAATTCGTTACAACCGGTGGACATGGAAAATTAAGGAGCAACAGGTACTTGAGGGAACGTCAAAAAAACGGTGCTCGACTCGATTACAAATCTCACGGCGAAGATGTCCGAAGATAGCGAAAGAATATTCGAGCACCCCAATGGGGCCCATTAGGATCCAAAGGTAGTTGGGCCAGTCCTCTATCTGACTGTCCTTCTTTCTCTCTTATTCTCGATGAATCCATGGTAGAGGAGGCGGGGGATGGTTGGCCGGTCAAGCCACATTCCGTTGGCCAACCGGCTCCTTGGAACCCTTCCTCCCCCTCTTTAGTAGACGGTTCTCTATATACAAGCTCTCGCCTTCTTATGCACCACTACGATATGTGCCCACAAGACCGCCAATATTATTTCGACTAGACAGCGGTCGACTCGACGCAACCTTGTCAGAGAGCAATGCATAGGTATCTGCTTTCACAGAGTGAAACGTTACTGGGAAGAAAACCTCAAAGGTCGAGTTTAACGCGCATACTGCATGTTTGCTCACACCGCTTCTCAGAAACTTCTTTTGTTATCCTCAAAAAAACACAAGTAACGTGACGTTCCTCATTTTTACCTATTCAATTCGATTCGATTTGTTCGTGTCATGATTTTTCTCGCCTCGATTGCTTAATTTTCTCATTCTATGCCTATTAGTCATTCGTGTTGTAATAATATATATATATATTTTTACGCGATATTATCATATCGTATAATATTTTAAATTTTATCTTCTATCTTCCTTTCTCTTTAAAATCCGATTTCGTGATTCGAAAAGAATCGAAAAAGATACGATGAAATTATTCCTGTTCAATTTCTTTTCCCGTTTAAAAAATATTTATCTTCGATTCGAATTACCAATATATTCGGTGTTAACCTCGATCGTTTTAACGAATAAATAATCGAATCGGGCATCGTCTATCTATCCCGGAACCGTGAAAGTATAAATATTTCGAGCGAACAATGTCGCTGTACGATCGTGGGGTCGAGGTCCCGAGGAACGTTCGAGAGAACTCGCCCACGTAGGGTGTTGTAAAAGTTTGGTACGAATCTGCCCTCCGCCAACCACCTTCGCCGCTATCATACTCCAACTATTTCCCCTCTTCTTCCATCACTCCTCCTTAACTTCTCTTTCATCTCCTTTACTCGCTCTCCCTCTCGCCGTCGTTTGCTCTCACCACCTGCGATCTCTGCCTTCTCGTTCCTCTGTTCATTGACTTTTTATCTCGCTTTTACCACCAGGATCTCTTCGTCCTCTTCGTGGCCGCGCTCAAATACGCGAAACGACGGAAACGTTCGATCGTTCCATACCCGCTCGTCGCAATGCATCGCGTCGCGTCGCATAGCGTCGCACAGCATCGACGAGGCCCGAGAATATAATACGGATACCTTGGCGTGGAAGGTGGTTGGTCGGCTAAGATGTTTAAGGGGGAGACTCTCCCGAGAGCGGTGATCCTCCGCTGAGAGAGACCGCAGAAGCGAGGAATGAGTTGAGGAGGTGAGGAAGGGGGCTCATGCGCAGAGGGTGTCGACGGTGGACTCAAGAGGCAAGGGGGCTTTCTCGGACCCCGAGGGCCTCTGGACAAGTCAGCAAGAAGAACGGCAGGGATGCAAGCGGGGAAGAGAGAAGGATGAGAAGTGACCGGATGGCCTTGGTCCCAAGACTTGGTTAGTTACTGTGCGGCCGACTATAACTGGTCGAGAACTTCGTAACACACAGGGCGGTATCTTCGACTTCGACCGCTTTTTAAAACAACCGCGATACCATGTAACGTATTACAGATACAAAACTAACCCCCTAAACATGGATCATCACCGTGCAAAACAATCGTCATCTTCACTGAAAATGGATGGATAGTGTGTCTCTTTCTGTACATTATATTTAGAATGACGCACAATAATCACAGTCTTTCCTTACTTCCTTTTTCTTCTTCGTTTCAAACATGACCGTGTATCATTATTCCGGTAATTTCCTCTGTTTTGCAACACTTTTCTTAGGAATACGAAATTACTCGTTAACGTGATAAAATAATAATGTTTCGATTATTTTTTTTTTTAAATCTTGATCTTTTTCTCGTTGATTTCTCGTTGCAGGATATAAATATATATAATCGTGGGATATTTTTAAATTAGATCGGAACAGGAACAAAAATATAAAGAATAATTATGACTCATTCATTAAATTATGAACAATTTAATTGCGTTGAATGAGACGAGATGTAAATATAATGAAATTGTTCTTCGTCGCTTTCTATCTTCGTCTAATGCAAAATTAAATTACTTATAACTTAATAATTTTTGATTCTCAGAATTGATATCCCACGAATAACGTAATAATCTTGATTATCTTCGTATAAAAGATGTTATTGGAGACTTGACTCGCAAACTTATAGGAGGTTTCTGTCTGAAGTGAAAATGAATGGCCTGGTTATTTAGTCAGCATTGCTCGTTATTGCTCAACAGGGGCGACTTATGGAGCCATATAAGAAAGTATATCTGTTACTCGCAAGAAACTATATGCTAGCGCTTCACTAAGCTTGTATAGATTCATGGAGTTAATAATTATCCTTCATGAGTTTGCAAAACTTATTACTTATTACTTAAAGTACATGTACAACGCATAAAATATCAAAGATGTATGATCTTTTCCAAATATCTCTTCATCTGAAATTCACGAATAAAAGAATGTAATGTTATGTATAATAACAATATGTATAAATAATAAAAAATAAAAAGAGCAAGTGAATTTTCATTAACTGGCAGTAAATTTTATTTTTTTATTTTCGAAAGCTATAAGAATTAAATTCTTATATGAAAATTCGCCATGAAATCCGAGGCCCTCGTTACGACATGTTCGAATTCTAAATAAGATAAAACACCATCGCCATCAATGTCGCTTTCCTCCAAAATTTTTCGACATACAGTAGCCACTTCATCTGTATTCAAACCATCTTGAACCAATTGTCGACAGGTACATTCTAAATCGCTCATCCCCAATACTCCATCCTCGTCAAAATCTATTCACACAAAAAATTATAAAATGTCATTAAGATTCAAAAATAAATTAAAATAATTGATGAGCAATAATCAAATCAAGTTCAATTGAAACTCATTTGAAAACCAACATATGATTACATTGAATTACAACATGTAATTATAATTCATTATAAGTATTCGCGAGAAAATCGATAAATACTACTTCTACAAATACTAGCAAGTAATTCTCTCATATAATACGAATATCGTGTCTAGATATAGTATATATTTCTGATTCAATAGCTATAAATATGAATTCTTACGATTGGTCCTATTGTTTGATTTAAATTGCGGTTCGTACCATAAATCTTAAAGGCATAAAAGACTTTCAAATCCCGTGGTGCCTGCTCCGAAAAAACTGACATCATATCAAGGAATTCCTCAAAACAAATTCCTTCGTTTGATTCATCGTGTGTTGATTGGCTCGAATTTTTGCAATTCGTAAATACTTCTGAAATTCGTTGTCTAAACGGATTTTCCTACAACATTATGAATTTTTATTCATCGTATGTCATGGTGGGAAATTCAAACTGAAAACAGATTCAACATTGTATAAGTGTGAAAAGATTAATCTAAGCACCTTTAATTCTGGTATGCGTGTTAAACAAGATAGTGGTATACGAAGTGTCGATGCTTGTTGAGGTGTCATGGATCGTGGAACTGTCCCAGGATTTCCCATATCCCGAAACCGTTTAAATATTCTAGAAATATATATGGATGTAAGAATAGATCGATAATTGTATATATTATATGTATACATATATACCTTAAGATTTCTTTACGAGTAAAGAAGGTGCAATCTTGATAATCTTCTAGTTGTTCTTCGGTAAATGTAGCTATTTTATTTCCCATTTTAATTAATAATAATAATGATATATAGATAATTTTTTTTTATCTGCGTATTATATCAATGTTTCATTTACCGGTTAAAGCTTACAACTGAATTTTCGCACTTCTAACGTTCAATGCGAAATCTAATAATAAGGGTGTGTCTCGGCACTCCCAGTTTTAAGAACCTTTTAGTCAGAAAGTTGAGGAAAAAACTTAATTAACAATATGCATTTACTTTTTTTAATTAATGTTATGTCGATTTTCTTCTTGCAAAATACGTTTACGATTATAATTACATATGTAATAAAAATGAAATACAAAATAATAGGGAGTTAAGGTTTTTATAAAAGAATATATGTAATGTAATATGAATAAAGTTAGTAATATTTAAATGTAATGATCTTCGTAATTTTCTTTACAATCAAGCAAATGATTAAGACACTCATTAAATTCATCTTCTTCCAAACCAGAGTCTGTAAATACATGAAATTTCTTTATACTCTTTATTCTACTTAACTGATTATATAAAGACTCATACATTGCACTAAGATTATTTCCACTATGTAAACCAGCCATAACAGGAACAGATTGTACATCTAAAATAAAAATTGATGAAAATTTATAAATTAAATGTAATATAAAAAAGATTTTATATGATTTATATGATTTACATACCTGTTCCTACTAATAATCTCCAAGGACAATCAATAATATCTCCAGTTTCAGTAATATTATTATTAAAAATCTTTGGATACGGAAATCTTATGTTCAATGGTAATGAAATATTTGATAAATATGTTGCTGATGCATGACTATTACACGATAAATAAAGCATCATCATTTCATGTACAGTAGAACATCTATATGCTGGTTTTGATATTTGTTTCATCGCATAAGAAATAGGTCGTTTTAATCTTTCTTCAGGAATTCCTCGTAATACTATGCTTTGCATATTTTTATCCATTGATATATCACAATTTGGTGTTAAACTTGTCCACAAATTTCCTTCAAAATTATCAAGTACATCGATTAAATCTGTTTTTGCACTCATTGGGAATGGTAAAGTTAAACTTGTTGCGACTGCTTTTCTACCCATTTTGTTAAGATCTGCGCATAAATCGGATAAAACCACGTTTGGATATTCTTTTCGTCTATATCTAATAGTTAATGTATCCAAAGCAGTTGCTAAAAGTACACTGCTATGATATTTTAGTTCAGAATTATATGTTAAATAGTTAAATATTCGTGGATCTCCAATTTTTGGCCAAACAGTTTGTGCACAACAGAGTGGACTAAATAATGAAGCATGTTCTCCTAAATGTTGCCAACATAAAGCTGTATTAAGTATCTTAATCATGTTAGATGTGGAAGGTTCAGATTTTTTACTGTCCATACATGGAAATGACATTATACTTTTTCCATATTCATCTCTTAAATACTGTATACATGATGTCCCAATTCCAGCAAAACCATCCACAGAATCTAAAATTACCTGTAATTTCAAAATATTTTAGAATAATATATTATAAATTATCTACATAAGTACAAATGATTACTTACCTGAAAACCTTGCATTAAATCACATTCTTCTACATATGCTCTTATTCTTTCTGAAAAATCATCTGAAAATTGTTCCGTATTCCATAAATTACTTCCATAAGTAAAAACATTAAATGGATGCATTGTGTCATTGTGTCTATATTGTTTAATGACATTCACTGTTCTAGGATGAAATCTAGGTACTAGATAATCTACCCATGAATTAATATTATTTTCTAAATTAAATGATGTTGATACTGAATCTGAGGTTGTAGATGGTTCATCTAAACTTTTAATAAACTGAGGTTTATCAATTGTTTCTTCTTTCAAGATCTCCACTTTTTCATCATCCCATAAGGATTGTTGAACTTCTTTTGATTGAGTATCATACAAAGAGCCTTCTTCTTTTAAATATCCAAATGCTCCTTTCAAATCTATAAGAAGTAATCTGGGAGTATAAGTAACTTGTTTCTGAAAAAAATTATAATTCAATTAGAAAAAAATTATATTATATTATTTTATATTATGTTTTTAAAATATATTTCTATATATTTATACTTTCAAATTTTCACCCTCTCTATACAATACATCATTATTTATTTCTGATGGGTTATCAGGATCATAAGAGAAATTAGTTTCCTAAAAATATTTAAATAAAGATTAAAAATTATTATACATTATATTTTATAATCTTATAATTTTATGATTAATATATTATTTGAAAATACCTGTATATTCCACCAATGAGCACCAATAAAATTGGAATAATGGCCTAATTGAATAGTTAATATTTCTCGAGATGTCATTTTATATTATGTATGTTGCAATCTAAATTTTTATATGATTAATTGAAAATATACACGAAATACACGTGTATAATATTACGAATTTATTATTTCATACAATTTATACATAAATATATATATTATTAACAAAATATTATAATTTCTTAGATTATAAAATGTATTAAATTCAAAATAAGTTAATTCAGTTTCACTAAAAATTATTAAGTACGTTTCTGTTGTCTAAAAGATGTCTAAATTTGCTTCCATATTTATTACTAATATGTATTTATATTTCATGGTAAAATATATTATATATAATGTTATAATGATATATGATAAATACATAACATTTTCCAAAGGATTTAAAATAATACATACTTAAATTCTTAAATATATGCTGCGTCATGCAAAATCGTGTTATACCGAACAAAGAATTATAAAAAATAAGGTTAAGTTTCAAAAACTGTATTGTATATTTAAATCAAAATTTAATGAGAAAAATTTATTTTTTGAAACAAAATGATTTTTTTCTGAATAAATAATAAATTAATCTGATAATCGTAATATGGTAAGTAAATTAATGTGATAAAGTTGAAATGGTAGATAGTGTTATTTAGAATATAAAAAATATTATATGTGATAAAATGAAAATACAAAATATAAAAATATAAATTTAAATTTAAAATATAATATATAGATAATTCATATTCATATATTATAAATTTTAATAATTTTGATAATTTTATAAATATACGTAAATATTCTAAAATTTAGATTTTTATTTATTTTTATTTTATTTAATTCATCATCAAATGTTAAAATGTTTCTATAATAAATTTTTAAATTGTGTAAAAAAAATTTATAAAAAAATATGATAAATTTATATAATTCAAATTGGATTAGAAATTGGGTTAAAAGACAGATTGATAATAAATATAATCATTTATATTTTTATATTTATATTTATATTAAAAAAAATTAACTAATAAAATCAATATTGATACACATATATATTATAATGTTAAATGTTATGGAAAAAAAATAATTTAGATAAATTATCAAAATTACTTAGTACATAATAATAATATATAATTATTAATTTTAATTTTATAATTTAATATATATTTTTATAATATTATATTATATAACATATATATATATATATATTATTATATTATTCCTAATAATATCTTATTCTAAATCTTAGATATATTTAAGAATTTTGACCCAAATTTTGTTTTATTGCTGACATTTCTTTATAAGACATAGGTTGCAACATTAAACCTGGAACAGATGGATTAAGTTCTAAATCTCTTAATTCATTCACTTTAACTTTTAAATTACTTCTTAATTTATTAATTTCTATGTCACATTCTTTTTGATCTGTAATATGAAAAAAAAATATATAATTAATTTTTATTCACTTTCTATTGTAAAAGAAAAATAATAAATAAAAATACCTTTAATAAGTAATTCTTCTGCAATTTTGGATGGCATTTTAAGTAATAATGGTCCAATAGTTAACCAAATTTTCTCGCAATTCTCTTTCTGCAATGCCCTCATTCCAACTCTATCATTATTTCTTCTTTTATCCAAAGCAATTATTTCTTGTCGATCAGTAAGAATCTCACCTGCTTTTTCTTCCACTTCTTGTATATGTTTTAAAGCTTTCTGCTGATCAAATTTCATCTACAACAAAAATTATAATTAATTATTTATATATTATAAATATTATTGTATTATATGATAAAATGTTTCTGTAAATATTTTTATAATTAATTAATAATGTTATAATTCTTAAACTGAATGGTAATAAAAGAAAAAAACATTTAAAAAACAATAAAAAATCAAAATTACATTCTATTCAGTCTTAGAAATATTATGAAATATTAATCATTTATGTATTATTTTAAGATAAAGCAATACGTAATGCTTTCTCTCTTCTAACTTCCCTATCAAGTAACTTTTCTCTATCTTTCTTCTTCAAACATTTTTGCTTAAATGTTCTAAAATCACTAACTGCTGCAGGATCTTTAGGTTTAAAATGAGTCACTCTATATTCTTTTTCATTACATTGTCCTAATCCTTTTCTATCAGATTTTAAACAAGTTTTAATAGGATATTTTATTCCTTTTCCTGTAGGGCCAAGACCACCTTGTTCATCCCATCCACAATTTAATAATATCTTATAACCTTTATTTTGTTTTGATATCCCATACATTGTATTTTTTAATTTTGGTTTACTATTGAAAATATGAAGTGTAGATGTTTCATGTTTCTTCCAAGTTGTTTGGTAAAAATTAGTCTTGCAAATTTTACAATAAAATCCTTCATTGAATTTTTCCTCTATATTATCATTATCTTTGTGTACATTGTCTTTATAATTTTTCAAAAGTCCTACAGATTCAGATTTTATCTGTAATAAAGTGTCTGCATTTTTTTCTGAATCATTTTCTGAATCTCTTTCTTGTAATGTTTTGTTAGATATAGATTCTGATTTTTTCTTAAGCAATGCAACTATATTCAAATAATTTTTTTTTAATGCCAATTGTGCCGCAGTAAGACCAGATTTTTCTTTGGCTTTTTTATTGGCACCAAGGTTTAATAAAAATTCTATGATATCCAAATGACCACAATATGCAGCTGACATGAGAGGAGTCCATCCAAAATCATCAGTCAAATTAACATTTTCCCATGTTACATATTTTGATAAAAATTTTAAGTCTTTTTGTTCTACTGCTTTTAATATTGCATTAATTGTCACTTTTTCCTTAGTAAACTGATTCTTCTTTTTTTCATTCGACGAAAACGGTTTTGATATTGAATTGCGATTATTAAACGTTTTTAATTTATGTTTATGTTCAGATTGTAAAGTCGTATCACTTTGTTCGGATATAATTTCTTCATATGCCTTCTTTGCTTCATCTCCTTTGAAACGCAAGCAATGATCTTTCTTTTCAATAAATATTGTTGGAATAGTATCACAAGTTTCTCGAACGAACGTTTTCCATGTTATATCGATGTTATGAGTAAAAAAATTGTTTTGTTTTAACATTTCACATTAATGTTTAACTTTAATTTTTATATATTAAAATTAATATATAGTATTACACACTATTTATAAAGATATTATAAAATAAATTAATTTTTTTAATTAAACACCAATTACCTTCATAATCACTGTAAGCAAATAAGTAAATCAATAGTATTTTTATTATCAATTAATCTGTTTCATTAAAATTTCAAATTAATGAGACACAAAATAAATTTATCATTTAATACATTTCTTCTACGTTTTAGAGACTTTAAAGTTTTTTAACTTTTTCGATATTGTTTCTAACTTTATCGATTTAATAACATAGCACTACTATAAGAAATAACCAATAGAATGCTTCGATGTTCAATCTTTTTCCATATATATCGAAATATATAGAAACGAAAAACCTTTGTAAAATTTTCAGAACATTCCTATTTAATTTTCTTGTTACTGGAATTAATAATAATATTAATATCATGAACAAGGAATAAAATAAATTATTTAATGAAATATAAGATAAACATTTAATAGAATTTTATTTTTTATATTCTGAAATATCAATTTCGTAAAAAGACAGAATGTTTGGTACGCCATTTTTTAAATGTAAAAATTACATTTAATCATAAAAGTTAATATATTATATAATATATATAAATAGATTTTAAATATAATTTCTTTAATACATCTTTTGATAAATATCTCTATGCATTGTATGTATACTCTGTACATATTATATATATTGAATTGTAGTTATAAATTTTTTGATTATGAGTTGTTCATAATGAGTTGTATTCATGGTACAAATAAAATTATCTTTGTACTTTTAATTACAACTTAATGAAAATAATATCAATTTGTAAAATTTTTTCATAAAAATAGATTTAAATATGATACTATAATATTAAATTTATTTATATTGTACTTTTACAATTATAAATATTAGTGATATTGTATGTAATAAAAATAGAAAGTAAAAAATTTAAAATTTGATGAAAAGGAAACAATAAAATTAATCAAATATTGGGATCATGTTTTGAATACATAAATTTTATAATATAAATCTAATATAAGAAAAATAAATAATAAAAAAAAAAGGTTAAAAATTATGGAATCAATGCCATTTTTAGAGTGTCGTAAATAAAATTAATATAAATAAAAAAAACAAATCGTAAAAACAAATAATAGAAATAAAAAAGAATTAACTATCAACGCTATCTCTTAAATATTAAAGACATTTAAGCAGAATAAAATATAATAAGAATTAAGGATTAATGCCATCTTTTCAATATTTCTGGAAAAATATTTTTAACATTCAAGAGTTGGTATTGAAGATTAATTTTTATTCTATCTATTTGCTTTTCTACTATTTACTTTTTTCTTGTTTAGTTTCATTTGCGGCATTCTAAAGATGGCGATTTCACAATTTTCTTTCTATTTCTAACTTCCGTTTATTTATTCTGTTTATCTATACTTGTTCAATAAAATTTACGCGCTCACTCCGATATTTAATTAATTTTAATAATTTTTTTTTTACTGATTTATTGATCAAAAACTTAAATAATTTTATTAAACAAGTAATAATAATAATATTTAATTGTATTAATTTATTACGTTGTGCACGTAACGTTAAATAAATCTTCTCATCAAGAGTTGAAATTGTTTTATTCGCTATTGGTTAAAAATAATTAATGTAAATTATTATTTCAAATAATTTTTTCAATTTAATTATAATTTTAATTAATATGTAACTTTTATTTTTATATTTTTATTTTATTATATTACATCATACATATTTATTCTTTTTTTATTTTATACATGGAAAGTAAATTAAAAAGTTATCTGACATACATTTTATTAAATTTTTTTAATTCAGTGTTTCATAATATGTTTCATAATATGTAATGTTAGATCTATGTTCTACGTTATCTATGGTAAAAATTACATGATCGTATTTTACTTAGTCACATGATCGCATAATAGCGTGGTCACAAAGTTATATGAATGAATGTACAGGTATATAAACAATTAATTTTTATTATAGAGATATTTTATGACATTTAAAAAAGAATGGCTTTACAAAATTGTACGAAGATAGCGATTGGATGGTAGGTATGTAAATATAAGATATTTCAATCGCTGTTCTGTCGTAATAGCCGTTTTTTGTGGTTAACTTTTTACATAAGGATCATGTACTTGTATTTTTATTTAAAATTTAGTAAATTTATGTTTTTTTATATTTAATAATATATAATTGTTATCATTAATATTATATATTTAATCTGATTTTGAATTTAGTAAGTAAATAATCTCTTTTTACAGGTTTATATCTGCTGGAATAGGAGTATATGCTTTTTCAAAAGCAAGAAAAAATATAAATGCAAAAAGATATAAAAATATGAAAACGAGACAGTTCCAGATTTCTAATAATAATTAGACTTATTTGTGCATTTAAATAACTGTAAAATAATAATTGATAATTGTCTGAAAAATGGCTGGATTACCTCAATTTAGTGAAGAACAATTGAAGTTAGTACGAGACATAGAAATAGAAATGATGACTGATATGTTTCATCGTATGACAGCAGCATGTCATAGAAAGTGTATTCCACCAAAGTATACTAGTTCAGAATTAAGTAAAGGTGAATCTGTATGTCTTGATCGTTGTATTGCTAAATACTTGGATGTACAAGAACGTATTGGAAAAAAATTACAACAAATTTCTTTGCAAGAAGGCAAAATTGTAGAACAACCAAAATTAAGTTAAACAAAATAAAATAGTTTATTAAGAGAGATATTAATGGTAATTTTATTTTTATTCATTCTATCTAATCTAAAAAATTTTTTTAAAATTTCAATCTTTCCTAAGGATAATTAGTAATTACATCAATTATATTTATTATAAGATTAAACAATTTTTAAAAACATAGAATAAATTATAATAACATCTTTATTCTGTATTTAATTATACAATATGAATAAAATTTAAATATGATTCAGAATTAATTAAATACTTAATATTTTGAAACATTAATATAAGTAATAAAACTTAATTCAGGTCTATATAACAAAGATACATTTTTTTAATAATATATAATTCACAAGTAGAAAAGTGTTTTATTTCATCATAATACAATCAAGTAGAAAAAATAACAATGCAATCAAAAAATCAGTCGATATATTAATTATATAAACACAATGATGCAATTTTTTTTAGCACAAAAAAATTATGTACAAATATAAGTATCGTCTTACTATTGAAATTACGATACATCTTCAGAATTAGTTTTGTTATTTGTTAGTTTCTCCTTCAATGTAATTTTTGTTCAAGGAGAATAGAAATCATTAATTCCTTTTTTTCCCTTCGTTGTCCAAATTATTATCACATATATGAAACACTTTAAATTTATATCTAACAAGTCATTTAATATTAACCAGCTGTTTTTTCTTTCATTGGATGGATTGTTGCTAATGTTAATGTATGTTGACCTCCACCCGCGACTCGTACTACTGTTTTTCCTTCCAATTGTTTTCCTTTGACTAGTGTAGGTTCTTCAACATCCTCTTCTTCTCCCGTACCTAGCTGGCCACTTGAACCCATACCCCACGAATATAAATCTCCTATACATACAAAGATAAAAATAGCATATATTTATCAATATAATAATATAAAAATAAATAATGTATTAAAGAAAAATGATGTTAGCAAAAGAATACTACCTAATTCAGTGACAGCAAAAGATTGGGCACTGCCTGCTGCAACATCAATACATTTAAAGGAACTTAAATTAGGAACTAGTGTTAATTCTTTTGCATCCAAACAATTAGAACCAAGTCCAAGACGTCCATATTCTTTACGGCCCATAACAAATACTTGACCAGAATCATCTAAGGCAATAGTATGATGTTGCCCACTGCTAATATGCCTCCAAACTTTTCCACTAAATGTTTTTGAAACTTGTGGATGAAAATGAGTTACAGGATCTTTTAAGCCTAAAATTGTTATTTGGAATTATTTTTATAATTTTTATAATTTTTTAAAAGAATCACGAATTTTTATGCACTTTTATTTATTAATTTAGTTTTTATTTATTAATTTTAACTTACCAATTTGATAATAATTATTTAATCCAAATACATATATATCTCCCTTTTGATATTCTTTAGCAAATGTACAATATGTTCCAGCCCAAATGTCATCAAATTCTAATTTCTTAGTAACTTTAAATTCAACTAAACCAGGAGTTAATAAAGGACCCATACCATGACGGGTATTTCTACTAGCTGTTCTGGCAGCTACTCGTCCCAATTGACCTTGTTCTCCACAACCGCATGTATATACATGTCCATTTTTATCAAGTAACACTAAATGATCAGCACCAGATGCTATTTTAACTACGTTTACATTAGGCAGTATTTCTATTGGAAATCGTTCATTTCCTTTTAATGTTAGACCCATAGTACCATGAGAATCCTGGAAGAAATATAATTTTGTTAACATCAATGCAATTAATAATATAAGAAAATTTATATATAAAATGTAAAGAAAAATTATACCCTAAAAGAGCCCCACGCAAAAACTCGTCCATCTTCTAATAAAGCAGCACTATGAGAATCTCCAGCTGTCACTTGAATAGCTTTATTTGGTAATTCAACGGAACCTGGTTCAGTTTCAGAACCATCTTTAGATGTATCTCGTCCCAATGCTCCTTCGTCATTGCATCCAAATGTTAATACTTCTCCGGTTTGTCTTAGGCACACATTGTGCATACCACCAGCTGCTACAGATATTATATCTTGATATCCAGGTACAACTGCTGGTCGTGTTTTTTCAACAACTTCTTCTCCTAAACCTAGTTGTCCAACATCGCCTTGTCCAAATACTAATAATACGCCGCCAGTCGCAGATTGTCGTAAATCAGGTTTCACAACTAATTCTGTGAAATGCATGCAAATGTCTAGTACTATTTTATGGTATTTGGTTTAGAGAGGTACAATTATGTTTGTGCCGATCCACATTTGCCGCAGGACACGTAATATTCGCGGCACTATAACAGAAAAATTATTACGACGGTTTCACGAAATTTTTTATCTAAAAAATACTAATTTATTTCTAACTACCAATTAAAAGAAAGCAATAATTATCGATCGTGAAACACATTGTCTAAACATATCCATGTGCTTCGCGGTTATATATTTCGATCAAATTTTTCTGGGCTAATATATTTTTCGACGCTAAAAATAAATTGTAAAAAATAACTTAATACTAACGAAATAATAATTTACCTTGTTTTTTCCTTATCTGTTTTGGCTCTCGTGGGCCTTTTGCAGAATTGTGAGCTGGCCGTTTTGTTGCTTTCCTTGGCGGCACTAAAAGTATACCAAGGTTATGTTTACAAATATGTGTATAAAACTCTTTTTATGACTGTCACGTATGGATAAATAAGCGATTTTAATATCGCCACTTATATACGTACTACTTTTTTAATATAATTGTTTTGTAAATGGAATATATAGCGCCTTGTAGTCAATTGGCGCCAAAAGTTACAATGATGCTGACCTCGCGACTGTTGCGCAACTCACGAGAGGCGCTAACGTCTGGCTTACACAGAAAACGCGTCACGTTATTATCGTCGGCTGATTTTCAACTATAGACTTCACTTCCGATATACAAAACATAATTCTCCTAACGGAAATTTTATCCCTTCCTTTTTGACTATTTAATACGTATGTGCACATTTTGATCCGGTTTATTTGGGATTCTTTAAATTGCGACAAGCATTTAATTGTCAATAAGAAGAACAGATTATTTTAAGCCAGTTATGATGATATTTAATAGTATTTACGTATACATATATGTAACAATCATAAATATAATAATCATAATAATCATAAAAAGTATTTTAATTTTTATTTATTACTATACATATTTCCAGTGATGATATATTATGTTTAGAAAATTACAATAATTTTTTATTATCGAATCATCCAAGATCTAATTTATGGATATTAAAATATATAAAATATGTAAAACAAGTAAAAACTTATTTTCTTTGTTATTATATAAAAGTTATAATATACAATATAAAAGTATATAGTTCATTATAAAAGTCTAATTATAATATTTTTCCGTTACGTCAAATTGCTTATCATAGTTTTATTGTTGTATCATACTTCTTATTGTCTTATTCTTTCCAGGAATGTTTGCGGATTTGGCAGTATGGATCAAATATTTTTAAATAAAATTTTGTCGATAATATCATGAAACGTAAAAAAAAAAAAGAGAAAAATAAAAGTGAAATAAAAAAACTCTATGTGTTAATTCAACTCTATGAGTGAACATTTGATTCGAAGGGAATGGAAGAGTGGAAATATTATTGGAAGGAAATGGAATAACTAAAAAGCTCTATTATACAAACGTGCAATGATTTCTCTCATGCGTTTTACTACGGCGTTTCAAATTTATTCAATCACAACGACGATTTCGATGCACGCTTCGAATTATTCGATGTCCTCAATTTATTCCTTATTAAGAATGCGATACGATTCATGCAAATTAAAAAGAGCAAAGGGGGTACCTCGTCCAAGTTGGTCCCTTTTGATCCACGATATGTCTCGTAGACAGTCGACGAGAGATGGAGTCAGACAGGGTGAAGAGGGAAGGGGATGAATTTGAACCAGAGGGGGCTGGCCGGTTATCAGAGGGGTCAGATACGTTGGTGCGCGCCAGTCGAAGCCGAGACTTCGTCCGCGCAACTTCTCGTGGACTTTGTCTGTCGAACGGTGTTTTCCGTTCGAACTCTTTCGACTCGACGATTCACCGTTTCCGTGTTCCCTTTCATTCGAACTTCGTCGTCATTTATTCTTTTCTTTTAAAAAGAAAGATATTCCATTATTCGATTATTCATATAACATGTTTGCTCGTAATCGAAGGAACTTTTGAAATTCGCGGGTTTGTGTTTACATTTGGACCACGTTCGAAGGAACGAACAAATTGCATCAGTTTGAGATCGAGAGTTCTGCGATAAGAAGAGCAGTTCATGTAGAAAGATCAAGAATCATGACGAAAGTGCGCCAATACAGATTTCTTCCGCTTCTTGTGCATATCCTTCTTGGCGGTAAGTTTGAAAACGTTCCTTTTTCATCGTCCCATCGTTCCAGCTGAAATCTTTCTTTCTTTCTTTCCTTTCTATTTTCTTTTATCCTTGTTTCGAATGTTACCAAGTAAATTTTGTAACTCAACAATTGTTTTAAATATCTTTTATATTATTACACGAAAATTTGCCTTTATATTTATTTTTTTCATTGCTACCCTCGGTGTAAATATATTCAAATCGCAAGTGTACTATGCGAATACGAAAATTTTTCTTTACTTCGATCAAAGCAAGTTGATCTTTTGTAAAACGCAATTCCCTTCCTTAAATCTTTTCCGCGAAAAAGCTTAGCCCGTTTCACAAGATCTATTCGGAGCTCGTCTCTCTCTAATCGAATCGATTAGACTCGATCATGCATCGGGGAGCAAGTCGCCGCTTTCTCAATCAGACTAAGTGGTTTCTCAAATGCAAGAAAGTGAGCATCGTTTTGCCAAGTTTACACGTGCTTTTAACAAGTACAATACTATTGTCGGGGGAGAAGCATTGAAGAAACGACGGGGGAAGACTCGACGTATTCTTGCATTTTCTAAATTCTCTCGAGCATCGAGGAGGTCTCTTTTGCTCCCGTTACCTTCGATATCGGATATTTTCGAGATCCTTGCTTTCGATTTCCAACGCTTTTTCCCGGAGATCTATCTATCCTCTATCGCTCTTTTCGCTTCTTCAACTTTCTTTCTGCAATCTCTCTGCGATTTCCTCGGATGATTTAAAAAAGAAAATAAGAAAGAAACAGCGAAAAGAGACAGCAAGGCGAAACGGAAGAATTAAGTTTGATTTTGTAAGGTCCGATTATAAAATTCGATGCACCGAATGGGAAACACGCGATAAAAAGTGAACGAAAATTCACAGGAAACGCCATAGCCGCGACTATAAATACATATATACGTAGATATGGGGGAGGGCAAAGTGAACGGGCAATCGGCCTGTGAAAGCACGAACAAAGGGATCGAGCGAAACAAAAAGAGAGAAAGAGAGAGAGAGAGAAAAAAATAAATCCGCAACCCAGTTTTCTCGTTATCAATCATTCGGCCGATATTTCGAAAGTACGAGCGTGGCCGCGATGGAAAATCCGCGGGATGAACGCTACCGATGGGGAGGGGGAGGGGGAAACGTTTCCGGTAATTCGATAATCGTCCGGAGAGTATGGGAGAGGAAGGGAAGGTTAACCGACTCGGCCATTGCCTCGCAAAATTCTGTTTCACCGAGAATGTTGAACGGCAAAATATCGAAAGGTGATGAATTTATTCGAGTCGCGGTTTCGTGGATCCCATCCCATCGCGATATTTCTCCATCGCGCTTCTTTCGATTTTTATCGACTAATTGCTCGACGAATTCTCCAATCTCCAAATCTCTCCCTTATCTCTCGCGGGGAGAAAGTTTCGAAGAATCATCACGTATCTCGAGATTTCATCTTTTTATCCAGATATCTGTTTATCGCACATACGGTTCGACTGGACTGAAGGGAATGGAAGGGAAGAAAAAGAAGGGAAGGGAAAAAGAAAACTAGTTGCAGGTGCGTACAATCGAGGAGACTTAATACAAGATCGAGGAGACTTAATTAATATCGAGGAGATACTTCGCGGCTTAGGATCGGATTACTCGTTCGAGGAAATCTTTCGAGGAGGGCTAGGGAGGGCGCCAACTTTTCCTCTGAAAGGAAGGAAAAGCGGAGAGGTGGAAAAAGAGACCTTGGAGGAGGGAGGAAGAAAGAAGCGGAAGGCGCAGGATGGAGGAAGGAATAGCGATCAGCTATTTCCACCTCGAGGACTCGTTGAATATGCATGAAACAATCGCATATCTCATGCAATTAGCCGAGGCAAATCTTTTTCCTTCGTTTCCTTTTCAACTTGCTCCCGTCTTTTTTCCCTCCAACTTGTTCCTCCTCCCCCCCCTGTTCCCATCCTTCTCGCTCTCCTCCTCGTTTCGTTTGTTTCCCCTTATCCTCGAGGTGCAGAAGGAAACTTGACTCTAATCAGCGAGCATTTGCAATTTTCGCGGACAGTAGCCGCAGTATGCAAATTAAATCGCGCCAATTCACATTTTTCCATCGATAAACTTTTTTCTTTCTCATCCACCCTCATTTTCCCATCTCCCGTGTTTTTTCTTCCGCGTGTGCACGTGTTCCTCGATATCTTTCTCTCCCCCCTTTCTCTATATTATATAATTAAAGAATTTCGGTCGCGCCAACTTTTCCCACTAACTCGCCGCGCTTTGATGATTTTTCCAAGTGGACCGAAATGAAATCCTCCTCCCCTCAGGAGATTGGAAAACGACGTATATAGACGGTTGTAGGTGTTGTTGTCACGAAAAGGCTCGGGCTCGTTTAAACATTAACCGGTTTGGAGCGTACTTTAATGTCTCTTCTCGGAGAAGGAACAAAAAAAGAGATGGAGAAATAGACAGAGGGAAAGGGGAAGAGAGAGAAAGAGTTGTCGCGGCGCGAAAACACGTTCCGTTGACTCGACAAACATTTTGTTCGCGGTCCTCCACCGATACCTCGTTGCCACGGATCCCAAAATGCTTTCGCGTTTTCCTGGGAATCTCGTTCTTTTTAGAAGAAGAAAAAAAAAAAAGAAAGGAAAAAAAAAGGCGGTCTTTTCGCTCGGTAAAAGAGCACTCCGTGACTCGCGACTCGATGTGTTCTCAGAAAACATCCATCGGGATCGTGGCCGAGTATACTCCGAGCGATGCTTGATCGAGTCAAAGTTATTTTTACGCGCGGTTTGCTTGCCTTAACGAATTGTCTTCTCTTCTCTGTAATTTGCACACGTCTCTTCGAAGAATTTTTTAACATTTGGTAATTCCTAGTCAATCTGTAGTAAGTAAGAGCGATATAGAGAAGGAAAAATTAATTTAGGAGAGGGAGAAAAGATAAACGATAGGGGAAAGATGGAGGGATGGATAATTTTTGAAATCGGTTCGAAATATTCTTGGGAATAACGAACAAGATTAGACGAGTTAAACAAGTGGACCGTCCGAGCACGCGTAAAATATTAAAGTGGGCTTTGTGCCGGTACTTTGTCGTTAACGAGTATTAATTCTCGTACGAGGAAATATGGGTCAAAAGTTGGCCGCAAAATGGTGAAACGGACCGCGGGATGAGACCGCAGAACGGAGTTAGGCCACGGTTTTCAACCAGTTTTAATCTGTCCCAAGTTTAGTTTTGTAGCAAGTTTGCTTTGTCACATTACCGCCTCGAACTTCGGATCGGATATTTTCTTTAGAATTATTTATACACCTTTTTCATAGCCTCGCTGAGAATTCTATTTATTTTTTTCAAAACGCGTAATTCTTCCATTTTTCCCCAGTTCTCGAATGATACGAATACCATGGTTCAATGTTTTTCTCGATAATGCTTCAATGCATCGAATACCCGAAACATTAGACTCGTCTGCCAAAAGATTCTCCAACGGAAATGCATTCTCGAAAACGAGACATCGAGTCGTCCCTTGGATTCGCACAGATTTCGATTCGATCGGATAAGAAGAATCGCGCGAGTCGCCGAAAACTTCTTTTTCAACTTTGATTAAACGAGGGACACTCGCGAATCTCCTTGCATCCCCTTCTGTATTCTTTCCTTGTATTAGCCTCTCGGATAAATTTCGAATCGTTCCCTTTGAAACACCGACAAAAGCGGTCGAATCGTTGGAGAATCCTTGCCAGCTTTCCCTTTGTTCCTAGATACGACACGAGCCATTTAATAGAGCGTAACGTCTTTCCACGCTTCTATCGCGGGATGGACACCGTTTCTCTCGTCTCCTTCCTTCCTTCCTTCCTTGTTTCTTGCCTTGCAAACTTTCCTTCGATTCGACCATTTCTCTTCTCACGATTCACGATAGTGAAAAATATCCCCGGTGAATCGGAAATGCGCGGCGTCAGAAAACGGTGGAAACAATTACACGAGCGGGGGTAACGTTGGGTAACAGGATGAATTATACGGGAGCAGAGGGTGGAATATGGCGTTATCCGGCGTGTCCGGTAATTTGAAAGTCTAATGCGAGCTAGAATGATTTTTCTGAAAGGGGTCGCTCGGGCCGCAGTGTTTCGCTTCGTGCCACCTGTTGGGGGTGCGAATCCCATAAACTCTCCCTCCGGGCTAGCCTTTCTCTCCGATAAACAATTCCAAGCTTTTAAGTAATTGGTGCGCTCGTCTTGGAAACGGTCGAGACAATCGGATTCTCTGCTTCAGAGCCATCGTTTCGTTTTCGTATTCCGCCAAGCTTCACGGCGGACGTGGCGAATCTTGTATTCGATTAACCCGGATCTCGAAAACGGTCGAGGGAGATAAAACCGTCCTTCTCCCGCGAATCGAAAAAGGACGATAGTTTCTCTCCTAATCCATTAACCGTACGTGTACCTGTTCTAACCTTTCAGTCGATCGGTCGGATGGAAAGAAATTTCTCTTTTCCATCCCTCCGCGTCTCCGTTAAATTTTAAATCGAGAGACGCTCGATTGTAATCCGACTGTAATTTCGATTTTCGGGATGTTGATATCGGATACGAAGCCGCCGCTACCAGAAAATACCGAACACGGATCCGAACGAGGCTTTCCTGTTAATCAAGTAGCGGTTTTAAACGGCTTGTTCGGTTTACGCGGCGGGCATTATTCTCGCGGCTTCCATCGATTTGTACGCGCTATTTGTTTTGTTTCGCGATGAAATACCTTCCCTCTTCCCGCCATAAATCGAGATGTGCTCGTCGGGATCCGCGATACAACGAAGTCGTAAATTAATGCGTCAAGCACGGGGACGATTAGTGTATCAGTGTTCGGGGGGCTGTGCACTATTATGCCCGAAAATATTCAGATATTTTATATCAGAAAGAGAAAGTGTGTATTTTAATTACAAAGTTACGAACGAAAGGATCTCCATCGATTTTATTCTTTATATATATAAAACGTAAAATATATAATAAGTATATGATAAAAAGGATAGGTATTCATAATTGTCAAATTTTGTTTGGATTTTATTTCAAAAGTAAATTTCAGCTATTGTTTGCGTTATTAATTTCTTTTTTTAGATATTGGAGACACTTTCAAACGGATTTAAATCGATAACGAAAACCATTTTTAGGATAATGCACGGTTTTTTGAGAAGCGTATGCCGAAAATTCGGAGGATTTTCACACGGGGGCAGGAATAAATCGGAAAAAATTTCAGACGCGTGAAAATGTGATGCAATTCCCCAAGATCGTTACAAGTTAATTTTATTACACGAATCCTTTTACACAGGGTTTTCGGTCCCTTTGAAAATCATTGTAAAATCGAGTTTCATCGAGGCTGACACTCGAGCTTTGACATTCTTCCCTCCGCGAAAAAACTACGTGTTATTCATTCGTGTCGGTTTTCCCTCCACGCGACAGATAAAGAGAGAGAGACAGGAATCGCGCAATGTCCCTTTACGAAGCACCAAGTAATTTTAAAAACAGAGCGTGTCACGATACAACGGCTCGATAAATGTCTTTGATAAATTCAAATAGATGCCTCGTAAAAATACTTGTCCATCCCGATTCCCGTTCCCCTCTCCTTCTTTTTTTACACCCGCCGCGGGTTTTATAGCGGCTCTCGACTGCACCAGCGGTATATAACGGCCGAGGAACGAATCAGAAATCACCGCGTCGCCGACGCGAACGTCGATCGTAACTTCTACTTTGTTGTCGGTCCGACTTGGGCTAACGCCTCCCAACCACCCAGTCCAAATGTTTCGATCCCGCACTTTGTTTTCCATTTTCTCCTCCCTCCCCCGGCTTCTCCCTCGAGATGCATCGGCGCATTTCCAAGATATATTCTCGGGATGGATCCGGTTGTTCCTATATACGAGTTTATGTCCAGGAAGACTGTAACTGTAGTTTCCAACTCGCGCCACGTGCCTTGGTCCGCAACAGCTGAACAAACGCGTATCCTTGCCACGCGTTTCTCGCCATGAAAAATGGAAAAGTTTCGAGGAATCGAAAACTTTTCTCTCTCTGTTCGAAGAAAGAGAGAGAGAGAGATCGAATCATCCAAATTTTTATTCTCTTCTCTCCAAGAGAATTCGGAGATTTCGGATGCATTAAACGAATGAAAGTAAATCGTTGTTGTCGAGATAATAGCCGGGGAGTGGATTCGGAATCGCGGAAGGAAGCAAGTTGCGCGCGATGGCGGCGTAACCGCGGGATTTAAAGTTCTCGGGGAGGGGGGAGGGGTCGGTAGCATATATTCCGTCATAGTTTATCCCCGTACGTGCAACCCGTTCCCGTTTTCGGGCAGCTGCAACAGCTGCGCTGGCCCTGCGCCGTGTCACTGGGAATTACGACAATTTTGAAAAACTGTTTTCGCATGTTTACGCGACCGCTGCTGTGCCGGTTCTGGAGTCGCGGCAACCCATCTCCTCCGCTGTTGCCATCCCCCTCCTTCCTCTCTCTATCCCTCCCTTCCTCTCCATCGTTGTCTGGATGTTTTCGATGCAAATCGTCTCCGGTTGTACGAATACGGAAACGGAATCCTCCTTCCTTCTGCGGAATTTCAAATTGCAACGTGATCTACGAGTTTTCTTGGCTTTTCTTAACTCTTCGACAGGATTGTGTATCGATCGATACACGGGTGTCTGCGCGAGAACGTCTTGGATAAATCCGATAATCCTAGTCACTGAGAAATATTTTGCAATTTATTAAATTAAACGAGTATTTTTGCAAATATATTTGTTCTGGGTGTATCTTATATATAAAAGGTGTATGGATAATTTGAGAGATAATTTCTCACGTTAAAAAAGGAAAAAAATAAATAAATTAAAACTTATAAACCCCTTCGATTAATTAACGTAATTAAACTCGAACTGGGTCGATTAAATAAAGATCCAAGTTACTTTGAGCAAAGGACTTAGGATAACTTTTAAATTAATTTAAAATCTTTTTAACACACCACTATAAGATCAATTTATAAGCATTTATTTTTCTAAAAATAAGTATATCTTTCGCGCAACTTATCTTAAATCTTGATTAAACGTTAAAATCAAGAAAACTTTAAACCAATGTAACTTGGGATATAGTGATTTCCGGTCGATGAACCAAAGATCATTGGAATCGCGGAATTTTGCCCTTTGAAATGATTTTCGATTCATCTCGATACGACTTCCGGTTTCCTAAATATCATAATGCAAAGTAAAACTAATTTTTAATCCTTATTTTAAAATTAGATAAACTTTAAACTGCTATAACTTCGAACACAATGACTTCCGGTCAATGAACGAAAGATCATTGGAATCGCGGAATCTTGCCTTTGAAATGATTTTCGATTCATCTCGATACAACTTCCGGTTTCTTAAATATCATCATGCAAAGTAAAACTAATTTTTAATCCTTACTTTAAAATTAGATAAACTTTAAACTGCTATAACTTCGAACACAATGACTTCCGGTCAATGGATGAAAGATCATTGGAATCGCGGAATCTTGCCCTTTGAAATGATTTTCGATTCATCTCGATACGACTTCCGGTTCCCTAAATATCATTATCCAAACTAAAAGTAATTTTTAATCCTTGCCTTAAACCTGGGAAAAACTCTATTAAAATTAGGCAAATTTTAAACCGCTATAACTCCGGATCCATTAACTTTCGGTCAACGAATGAAAGGCCATTAGAAACGCGGAATCTTGCCCTTTGAAATGATTTTCGATTCATCTCGATACGATTTCCGGCCCCGAAGATATCATCGCGTAAAGAAAGGGGTAATTTTCGATCGTTTAACATCTTCGTCCTCGTCACTTACTCGGATCTCTCGCTCGCGCCTCGTCTCACTGACCTATCTTAACTATAGACAAATGCCAGACGCGATTCCTAGAAAAACCTAGTATACCTTTCTAAGAAAAAGTGTAGGTCAATGGCTCGCGGCGGATCCATTCACGATCTTTGCATGCTCTCTTCCCTTCGAATCCTCATATCTCGATAACCGATTCAGATATCGGGATGAATGAAAAACGGATTCGAAATAGTGCCATTTTCTCTACGTTTCCAACATATGTTTCAACGACAAAATTTTTAATTTTTTTCTCATGCTTTCTCACACGAATAAAGAACCTTCATTCTTATGATTTTGCACTATTTGCTCTTTTTTTCTCGCGATGTAAAGTATATTATAAGAAGATTTAAATTAAATCAACAGCTATAGATATTATAAAAGTTTCTACATCTAGTCAAGTTCGAGGATCGTTTTATAATCCGAGATCGAGCATGTCATTTGCCTCGTCATCTTCCCTCCATCTCCAAATCCTTACAATGATGCGTAGCTACGAAGATTAACATTAATTAACCGCGGTTATGAAGCGGGATCCGGTTACATAAATTTACGTGGACGCGAGAGTGGACGGTGAGGGCACGTGTAATACACGTTTCACAGCATTCTGGACACGTGAATTTGGCGAGCGAGCGAGCGAGCGATGAATGTGCGCAGCACCGAAAGATCACTTTGCGAGAACTTTTGCAGGAATGTGTCGGCCGCGAATAAAGAATCGGGGCGGGGAACTATGCAGTCCAAGTACAGTCCTCTTCGAAAAGCTTGGGAATTTCAAACATCTCCAATAGGGCGGGCCGGACTGCGCCACCGTGATTTATAATTCCTAACGCGCGATGGAATTATTAATGCGAAAAGTTGTTCCCCGGGAATTGGGTGCCTCGTTCGTCCTCGAAATCGACGTCGGTCTAGCACTATCCCGCCTAGCATTTTCACGGGGGCGTAGCCATAGTCTGGCAACTAACTCCCTCGTTAAATCGTGCAAACCGTCGTCTTCGATCCGTCTTCGAAACGTGACAGAATTCACGTCGTTGAATCCAAGGATTGGTTACTCGCGAAATTTACCTTCCTCGCCGAGGAGGAAATGGCGGGATAGAACAAAGGCGGGAGGAAGGAGATAGGGTGGAGAGGAGGAGTGAAACGGAATAAAGAATAGTTTGTTCACCGTGAGTAACTCGAAATGGTTCGTACACCACGTCGACACGGGTGGCCGATGGCGACGTATTGACGCCAGAAGAAATGGAATTTGTAATAGAGTGCGTTAATTAAAGAGCGCGGTGATAAAGTTTTTAAGGTTCGTGAAGCAATTCGATCGCGGTTCTTTGCCAGAGCAAAGTCGAGTTTGGTATTGTCTCTCGAGGGGAATGCGGATTCCATCGTGTCCGAGGAATCTCATTTCACTGCTAATTTTTCCCGGACAATGTGGTGATTAATTTCCCTCTAATTAGGTCGAAGATGAAGGGCGACGCGATTACCACGGTTATTTTACACGGGCTCGTAGAAGAAAGGGGTAAAAGAATCTATCCACTTTCGCGAAACCATCTGAACAAACGATATGACAACTATATATATCGAAACAGTTATTAAATAAATTGGAATAGTTTTGACTTTTTGACAATTGGGAAACTGTTCTTCTAGCAAGTATGAGGAAATGATTATTGTACTTTTCGGTAATTGTAAATCTAATCTAAAAGGGACGAATCGAACAAATGTTGTGCAACAAAAATTGTGCCTGTTAAAATATAACGCGTATTAAAAAAATTAATTATCCGTTAATTAGCCGCGTACACGTGTATCGATAATATTCGTATTCCGATATTCTCATCCCGTTTAATTTAACTTTATTATTACCTGCGAGTACATATTTTTAACCGAATGCATAAAGAATAAATGTGTAAATTAACTATTTACTTTCTTGAGAACGATGATCTCTATGCATCCATCTGCAGAGAAATTAAATTATACATTCCCTTGAGACTGTCTGATTATTATTATTTGATTCATAATTTTTTATCACGAACTATAATGTGAAATCCTATATTTTATAATACATACTCTATTATCTCTATTATCTTGTGCACAAATGTGCACGTATAATAAGAAATAAATTCAAGCACATTAAAAAAATATACAGATCCAACTTCGATCTCTCTTACACGTGTATTTAAACATGCTGTTTAAACGTGACTATAAGTAGCTCAAATAAATTCTTAAATTGATGGACGGAGCTCAAAAGTTTACGCACGTTTCCTTCAACGTTTCTTCCTACTCGTCGCCATAAATCGGCGAGCCGTGAAATCGCCGCAAATGTTCGATCGATCCTTTCTCTCCCACCTTGAACTCTCCGACATTTCTTCCAAAAACGCGAGAAAACTCGCAAAAATCGGATTCAAGACAACAAGATTATCTCGTCCCCTTTTTCTTTTCATTGGAAAAATCCATCGATTGTTATTTAACGAACGAATCCTCGACCAATTTTACTTCCATCCACGCGAGTCGAAGATCGATCATGGCCGATCGATCTCTAATCGAGGAGCGCGCGAGAGAAATCGGACAGAAATAAAATTATCCGCCGGGGAGGGGGAAGGGGGGGGGGTTGGTAGAGCTCGCGGTAAAAGGAACGTTCGGTTAATCGAATCCTTTCTGGCCGCCGAGGGCTGTGGAAATTCGCGCGGGTCGTCGCGTGTTTGCCGAGCTCTGTAAATCGACCGGGTACAACGATGTTTTATCGCGGGAGGGGAGGGGAGGGGAGGGGAGGGAGGAGGGGTTGGAAGGCGGTTGGAAGCGTTGTAACTTTTGTCACTCGGCGCGAACCCGAGTTTTTGTTTGTTTCCCGTCACGTTTGCTCGGCCTCGATCTTTTATATTCCGCTCGCTCCCAACTTTTATTTATTCGCTCGAAAAATCTCGCCACAGATTTGGCCGAGTAAAAATAATTCGCCGATTCGACACCTCTCTCTCTCTCTCTCCCTCTCTCTCCCCTCTCTCGAGTAATCCGATCGGATTAACGATCCATCGCGATTACGCGTAAAACACGAGATTTTATTATTTCTAATTGAATCGAGAGTAATAATTTCTCCCTCGACGCGGCGCTTCTTCAACGAAAAATAATAATATTCCGGAGAATAATCCGAGGAGAGAATAATAATTAAGCGAATATATTCGAGAGAAACATTCTCCAGAGTTATTCTTCTCTTATTATGTTACATTAAGAGCGATCGAACGATACCAACTTTCGACCAAAAATAATTCTACGTAATAATAACCTGAGGGAGGTTAAAGGAATTAATTTAAGAGAGAGAAAGAAAAAAAGAGTTATTTTTGATCAGCGAAGAAGAATAACCGAGCAATAATAACTTTAACAAAAATCCAAAAAATCCTCTCGGAGATCATTTCACTCTCCATTTCACTCTTCGAAACATTCTTGCAAGAGCAATATCCATTCTTTCCAAACGCCAATGTTATTCCATCCCCCCGTTTTCGTTTCCTCCCGAAATCGATCTTCTTCCTTCGCGAAAATATCGCACGGCGTAAATTCGTGGCGGTTGGATCGAGATCAATCCGACGGCGCTCTCCATTCGTCGATATTCGTCGAGTCGAGGGTGTCGGGAAGGGTGGGATTGCGGGGGCGCGAGTGGCGCGGCGTTCCGTCGATTATCGAAACGTCTGTTTTCCGAGCGAGCGATTATTCCAGCCAAACGACGCATTCGGAACACGTGTTCGCGCTCCCTTCCATCCCTCTCTCTCCCTCATCCCACCCCTTCTCCTCCTCCTCCATGAACCACGCATGAACAGGGCAGGGGCATTGTGCACCGCTCACTGCCTCTCGCGACCGGGATAAACTGGCTAATGATCGCCTCCTCGCCTCGCCCCTCCCCCCGACATTCAATTTGGCCGACTTTCCCCTCGCTATATATGGGTCGGATCCATAGGCGACACGCTTCTCTTGGACGAGTTCCACGAGAACGAAACTTTGTGTCGGCCGATTTTCCGCGAGGGGAAGAAAGGAGAAGGAGGGAGGAAAAAAATATATATATATAGAAGAGCCCCGCTTAATTTAACTTTATGAATTTTGAAAAATTGAATATATATTTTCGATTCGTTCGAAAATATTGGGTTTCGGGTTCAAAAGGCTCTCTGAAAAACGTTTTGCGGGTGAAATATTCGAAAATTTTTTTTTTTTTTTTTTTCTCTCTCTTTTTTAACGATGTTTTTTTGTCAGTGGCGCGCAAAGAACCGGGGCTCTTGGTCGAGTAATAGAATTTTTTTCGAATCGGGGCAAAAGAATTACGCTCGAGCGAGGCTGGGGGAAAAAAAAAAGAGAACGAACACACGCGTTTCGAAACATTCCGTCCCCGCAGCTTCTATAAAATCTGATGTCCCCGTAGACCAATCACCGACGCACAGTGTTATGTAAATTTCCATAGGTATCCACTGTCTATTCGCAGATAGCGGTAATCACGCCATGTATAGTCCGTTGATAGAGCAGTCCACTTTATAGCACCATTTCCTTCTTGCTCCCTCCGCCACGCGATGAAAAAGCTCTACAGATAGATAGAATTCATCGGATGAAAATTTTTCTCCTCTTATATATATATATGTACACCTTTAAATATTAAACCTGTCTCGGGTTTCGTATCAATGCCAGTAATTTCTCTTAACAATTGGGAAAAAGAGAGGAAAGAAAAAATGGAATTGAAAAATTCTATGAAAAAAAAATAGGAGAAATATTTTCGCGAATCTTCCCATCCACGATTGCTCCCCTTTTAATTTCGACGGAAACATCGAACCGCGAGATTAACAATGGCCTCGTTTACCGATAAGCGGATCAACCGGTCTTTCCGGCGAAACGAGGGAAAAGCGGGAAGATCGTCGACGAGCGGAGCCATTCCACCGCGGGGGAATCAATCGCGTGGCCCGGTTTTTCGGGATTCCGCTGACGGGGAAATTGCTTCCAGAAGGCCTCGGTGCTCGGATTACAGGCGAGCAATAGAGGAAAGAAAGAATCCGCGAGAAACGTTTCCTCGAACAAACGTTTCCTTCCTTCTTATCTGTTCGCGAGAAACCAGGGGATAGCTCGAAATCCAGGCTTCGATCGAATGGTAATCGAGTCGAGGAAAGAGTTATTTTCCTTTCGAGTTTCGATAATCGTCCCGATCTTATCCATCTTGTTCGAAGACGAAACTCGGGACGTTGCTTATTTATCATGGGACAATTTCGAATTATTTCCAACTTGAGTAAAGTGTAATATAACTTGTCCTCGAGTGGAATCGAGACGATTTGGAATTATTTCAGGATTTGCATTGTACAGATACGTAATCGTGAAGTACATTTTTCCGCTCTTCTCCTCGCGATACGAAATCTTGAAATTTCTATCCAAGTAAATTTTCAGAGATCAACCGTTATGCCGAAGTTTAATTTACCGATATTAAATCAACCTGTGAATTATTTATCATTCTGACGCGTGTTTCTCCCCAACACTCGTAGTCACTTGAATTTATTACAGGCGTTTGCATTAAGCAACTTTTGATTTGTTGAGGCAAACTTCTTCGAGTCATTTGGACCCGTTTGAAACTCGAAACTTATCCAATGTATACGTGTACATATATAATTCGGCAGACAATGAACAAGCAAGTTACACCGTAACAATTTTACAAGATGAAAAGATTAAGAAATTTCGAGAGTCAAAATCGACACGAGTTTTACTAAATCAAAGCAAAACGTTTTTCAAATTTTAATCGAGTCGAGCAACGTCGATGTTTAAACGCAAGACGTTTTCCCTCGATCACGAGGACAGCTCGAGAAATTTCAACGAAATACACACAACGGGCAAGAACAATCGAAACTTGGCCGGCGCAAGTAATCCAGTCATTTCAGTTTCGGGTATGACTGCTCGCGGCGGTCCGTCTTCCGTTAAACAGTTCATTTCCCGTGGGGTGTAAATCGCCATTGTCGCGGGTGGCCGTGCACAACCGGTTCATTTGGAAAGTTTGACGATCCCTTAGTATCGGATTAAGTCGGGAGCCGGGAGCAACTGGAGGACCAAAGATCGAGAGAGAGAGGGAGGGAGGGACGATATATATAACTCACCCTTAAATACCCAAGATGAGAGTAAAATCACCCAGATGGCCGGCAAATATTAATTAACAACCCGCTCATTTGGAACGTTACGCCGTAGAGGAAAGATCTTTCTCCTTTCTCGATGCTTTTCATTTCAAAATTTTACGACTCTCTCTTCCAATCGATCCTCCCCATTCTTCTTAGTCTCTCACCGGATGGAAGCATTATCGTAGCGACAGACTACTCTTCCAATTTTCGTCTAGCTAGTCTTAATGAAGAATATTTTCGAAATGAAAACTTTCTGCTCAATTCCATTCATCGAAAGATATTTTATATATAAAACGTATAGATCGATTTATTTGGTAAATGTAACGTATATTTTACATATGTATGTATATTCGTTTATAGAATCGTTGTTCTTGAGAAAAGAGTGTTTTATTTGGTAAATGTAACCATTTCTTTTATACGTATATTTTATATATGTATGTATATTCATTTGTAGAGTCATTGTTCTCGAGAAAAGAGTGTTTTATTTGGTAAATGTAACCATTTCTTTTATACGTATATTTTATATATATATGTATATTCATTTGTAGAGTCGTTGTTCTCGAAAAAAGAGTGTTTTATTTGGTAAATGTAACCATTTCTTTTTTGTTCAATTCCATTCATCGAAAGATATTTTATATCTTATAATATCTACATAAAACGTATAGATCGATTTATTTGGTAAATGTAATTCTTTTATATTTTATATATGTATGTATATTCATTTGTAGAGTCTTTGTTCTCGAGAAAAGAGTGTTTTATTTGGTAAATGTAACCATTTCTTTTATATTTTGTATATTTTGTATATGTATGTATATTCATTTTTAGAGTCGTTGTTCTCGGGAAGAGAATGTTTTATTTGGTAAATGCAACCATTTCTTTTATACGTATATTTTATGTATGTATGTATATTCGTTTGTAGAGTCGTTGTTCTCGGGAAAAGAGTGATTTTCGTAGGAGACAGAAGGCACGGCAATGAATCACGGTGCCTCGAATCGAGCTGGAATTCAATTTAGGTATGCCGCTAATTGGTCGGATTAGCTTCCGTTCCGGTGTGCACCGGTAACGATCCAAAGCCGCGCGAAATTCGCTTTATTAGATGAGCAAATGAAGACACGGAGCAGACATAAATTTGCGTTTTCCACGCAATCCTCCCTCCCCCTCTACTCTATGATTTCGTCTGCTCTCGAGGGGGAGGAAAAAGTGGAGAGCCTCGTTCACGCGTTTATTCCTTCGCGAATTTTCAGTTTGACGGAATGGTGGTTATCCAGGTCTGGATAATTGGCATCTTAACCCAATACACCGTCCTTTTTTTCCGCGGAGAAGCGCGCCCTTTTGTCTTTCCCTCCTTGTAATTGCGTTCCGCCCCTTTCTCCAGCTTCGAAACGTGCAACAATACGCGAAAACAAAGCGTACCTCCCCCCTCCCTTCTTCGTTCTTAGTCTTTGAATCGTTTCCAGGTTTTCTTCACGGTCTTTGCTCCTCGTAGATGTTTACGAATTGGTCAGTGGTTAGCCTGCTGCCTCAACAGAACCTCTAACTCGTTGAAGATCGACCAACTCTTTTTTTGGAGGGGGTTCTTTCTTTGCGTTTCGACGGATTTTCGTTTGCAAACTGGCCAGTGATCGTGTTGTTTCGATTGAGCTCTCTTTTCCTTTTCAGAATATTTCAGATTTTAGAAGGTCGATTATCTTGTAAAGGAAACGATCTTTCCTTAGGATTTTCAGAAATTTTTATTCGCAAACTGATCGATAACCAGTCGGTTGGCAGGATCTTTTTTTTCCTTTCCTTTCGTGAAGTATTCGATTTATAGATTAACTCATTTCTTCGAAGTTTTCTTTGTTTCTCCAAAGAAACTTTGCTTTTGTATACCAATCAATGATCTACGAATATACAAAGATGAGTTTGAAAGCGGACGAATCTTTCTCAGAATTTTTCTCCCACGTTTCGAGAGTCTCTATTTATATTATCAATGATTAATCCCATCGAAGACTCTCTTAAAACCCTGTTTGAGAATTTTCTTCTTCGTAATTCGAAGAGAATTGACCAGCCTGCGAGCTCAACAAGGCCAATGAACCCAAACGGCCGCGAAATTGTTGCAATCTTCGCGATGAAAATCTTCGCGGAAACAGTGCGGAGGGGGAGCGTGTTGTGATTCACGAGGGTCGGTTAACGGGTTGGGTGGGAAATTTATGGTGTCGTAACGCGGGAGAAGTATCAGGCACGAAAACACGGAGCACGAGTCTCGACGCGATACACCGGAGGCGAGATCGTTTCCTTTCAATCTGCCTACGGTTCCTGACACCACTATCCTAGATTAAACTATCGCGCGCGTATATATGTGTGTGTGTGTGTGTGCGCGTGTACGTGTGTGTATCCACTCTGGATCAGGGAGTATCGACCCGGCTCGAATGAAATATCAAGTTCACCACGATCGTCTGAAAACCTCTTCCACCCATCTATTCGAAAATATTTGCAAATCTGTACACGCAAAAGTAATAATACTATTCTTAACGAATCTTATATCAATTATATCTTATGCAGAAAGAATCTTTATATGGAATGTGATAAATTATAAAAATATTTGTAATTGAGAGACTGTTGAAAGAATCTAATCTATTTCCTGATCTGCCACGAAACGATTCGAATCTCGATCTCGAAAATCAATCAATCGACTCTTCGATTCTTCTTCTAAGCAACATCCTCCACCAATATCCTGTATCGAATATATCTTACCGAGATCAGGAACGAGCGAGAAAAGAGATTCTCACACAGAAGAAACAACTTTATCGATCCGAGATATTTCCACGAGAAAGGATGGTGTCGAAGGGAGAGAGGAGAACGTCTTCCTCTTCCTTCGATTACGTCTTCGATTTTATTTGCAAACTTTCCAAGGCGTACTGCGTTTTGTCGTCTGCCGGTGTCGTATCGAATATATCGGGAACGATATCAGCGTCAACAGGAAGTCACGTACAGGGAGGGGTGTAAATCACGCGAGCTTCGAAGGGATGAGAGGTTCGGCCACGTCGTTTAGCGCACGAAAGGGGTGAACAATCGGCCGCGCGCCTTTTGCATATTTATGCACACGTATCTGTCGCGTGCGACTTCTCTTCCACTCTCTTGTTCCAATTGTTTTCTTCTCTTTCTCTTTCTCTTCTCTCCCTTCTCCAAGAAAAATTAACAAAAGCGTGAAGGGGAGAGTTCTCGAGTGGAATTCTCTCTTCCAAGGGGAGGATTCGTTTCACCGGTTGGAAAATTATATACAGATCTTTGGAGAATTCTTACCCATTCATATTTCTCCCCAATTTTCGGGGAATAATCTTATTAATTGTCTTTGAAGTTTGTTCTGTATTTGTTCGTTTATTATCTCGAAACATCGGAAGCGATGACGAGTTAAAGAAGAAGAAGAGAAAGAAGGAAAAAAAAAAAGGTGGCGAAACGATTTCGTTTTAATCTCGGTTGCCGGAAAACGGCGCCTCTGGTGGTACGCTCCGCTGGTGGTGGAAGGCGAGGATTGGTCGTGCGGCCGGATCCGGCAATCCTGCAAGAAGTCAAATGAAAAGGAATTAAAAAGTCGGAGAGGGAGCGGGGAGAGGGGAAGTTTTAATGGGTTCCGAAAAAAAGAAACAGCTGGAAGAAGTTCTGGCCGGGAAAAGGGCGAAAACAAAATTTAATTAAAGCAAGCCGCGGCCGTATTCTAGAAGGTTGAAGGGTCTACCAACCAGCGGATATGCCGCCGCTATTAAATTCGACCTACCCGAATCCTTCTCGCGAATCCCAACTTCCCTCTTCGAAAATAACGCGCTGGGTATAGAATAGAAGCGTTATCGAGCTTTGGATTTGGTTGCTGCTTGGATCTAAACTTGGCGCTTCTTCATCCACCCCCGATTTCGAAACGTTTCGTTTGTTTTTCCACGACTTGGATGACTTCGGGGAGGGATATATCCATGGTGTGAGAGAAAGCCGGGGAAGGAAAAGTGGCGACGAGGAGTTAAAGGGGTGGAAAAGGTTGTGGGACGGGGTTAAAGTATCGAGAAGGGTGGTGGATACACGTGTAGAGCACCCTAGAACGCCGCCTGCAAAGAGGGATGAAACGACGTTGCGAAGGTGGTTCTATGCTAGATATATAGGGGAAGGGAGAGGGAGAGAGAGAGAGAGTTGGGATCTCTATATATAAAAACAAAGGGCTGATATTTTTCCTGGCGCACGCGAGGACTCGATACGCTGTCCCGAAGCGGCTGTATTCTGTCGGCCGAAGTGCGCAAACATGTTCCATTTTGTTCGTGCTTGTATGTATACGCGGTATCGATGCTTTCAGGAATCCATCTGAAAATTTGCGAGAGCCTCGGTGGGAAATGGCGGAAAGCTGCAAAGTTTGAAGGTGTAAGCAACGAATAACCTTTTAAATTGGAAAATCGAAAACAATGATAAAATTATTCTACTTACAGATAATTACAAATCGATGCAAGTCGCATATACCTTCGATCGAATAACGAAAATGAATCGATTATCCGCGATGTCGTTTAAATTCTCTTCCTGAAAATAACAACAATATTATTCCTTTTTAAACTCTTTCGACCCTCGATCGCGTCCAATATCCGGACGATAATAAAAATTTAGTTAGGAAAATTCGTTTCCCGAATTCTTCCACTCCAAAGTCCGTCGACGATTTCCTGGATAACCGGCGAACGCGAGCAACGTCGTCGAGTTAGGCGGAATCGATCTCGGCGTAGCGCGTCGCGCCGGTATTCGAGGCGAATCCGAGAAGCGCAAGAGGAAAGCGCAGGGCAGCGAAAAAGTTGGGGCAAAGAGGAAACCGCATTTCCGCCTTTACGCTCTTCCACCGAACTCCCGAATATCGGTGATAATTCGCGAGTACTTGGGCCGAAAGTTGCGCGAGCCTCGACCTTCCTTTCCGCTCCTTTATTCGCCGGATTACGAAGCGGAAGGCTTTTAAAAAAATTTGAAAAGCCTTCCCAACCGCTGGCCCCACCTACCTCTCACTGACCCAGCTTCACCCTCCAAAGCGTCCATTTATCCGACCCGATAATTAAACGATTCGAATGCTAGTCGAATTAGTTAATTATTCGGATAATTATTCGTTCAAATAATCGAAATAGCGGGAGGGAAAATCGTAGTGGATAGACGTAACTGGTCAACGAGTGGTTGATGGTCGCCGAGTTTCGTCCGACGATTCAATCCGGAAAAATGTAAGAGCGGCGCGTAAAAATCTTGGCGCAGGAAGGCTTTCGCCAAGCCTTTTCCCCAGGGAAACTCGTTGAAAGAGAATGTCGGGCGACGCATTGCCGCGCTAGTCATTTCCATATGTATAGCGCCGGTCTCGAGATTAACATATTCTCCCGCTCGTTACAAGTCTCTCCCTCCCTCTCTCTCTCTCTCTTTTTCGCGTCCATCTTCTTCCTTTTTTTGCTAACGTTTATTTCGCTCTTCCGCTCGGATCTCTTTAATTCTCTACATGCCCGCCCGCCATATTTTGCATATTTATTCGCGCGCGTATACGCGCGTATAATTTCCAGCATCGACGAAATTTTCATCGATCAAATTGCCGCCGATAGCCAAGGCGCGAGCGGGACTCGATGGATGTCGACTCTTACGGCGTTAAATGGAAAAAACGGTTGGTCGCCGCCGTTTAAACGCCGATATCCGCTCGAAATACTCGCCTCTTCCCGGGGAGAAGATCGGGTTTCCGCGCGGGCGAGCAGCTTTCGAAAGATTTCCAAGGATCCCTAGAAAAGGAAGGCGGTGTGTGTGTCCCTCGAGTATCCTCCTCTCGAAAACGTTTCTTCGATCGTTCTCCCCGGGGTTGGTGGCCCTCCGGGTGCGGGGAACGAGGGAGTCGTGCGGAGCTAAAGGCTAAAAGAGAGTTGGCTGGAAGAGAGACGCGTGTCAGCAACGTGGCCGCGTTTCCTCGCAGCGGGGGAGGGGAATCGGCCGATTCCGCTGCATTTTTCCGAACGATCGACGCCCGACAAAACTCTCGCCCCTCCTCTATTTTCTTCCATCATCCTTCCCTTCTCCTCCCCCATTCTTCGCCATGGAGGGAGGGGAAAAAGCGAGCGTACGTGACGCTGCATTTACATAACGCCGCTGCAAATTGTCAATGCGGCCGCCAGCTTCGTAAATAAAATATGCGCCGCTGTTCCCCGCAGGAACTGGGGCTGCGCTGAGGGGGAGGAGAGGGGGAGTAAGGAAGGGATAACGGCGAGAAAGGGTGAATCGTGTGCACACGTGGTTGCCACCCCCTCCACGAAGGCGCCGCGATCCGCGCCGGCTGTGATTTAAGGAGTTGTGCAGACGAATAAATTTCAACCGCCGCCCCCGTGAAAGGGAATCCCCGGCTCTCGAAAAAATATCCTACGTCTCCTCCGTATGCGCTCGCACGCGTCCGCGATTAAACTTCGAAACAGGAAGCGGAGGAAGGAGAGGAAATAAAAAGGAAAGGGTCGCGTGTGTGCATCTTGCTCTTCCTCTCCTCTCCGAGCATTCTTGCGCGCGTGTTCCGTAATTTTTGCCAACGCCAGCCAGGCTGCTCGGTTTTCCACTCGTTCTTCGGGGAGGAGGGATGCGGAGGAGGGTGGAAACGGACGAGGGAAGCAGGATGGAAAGGGGCGTGGATTCGATTCTCCGGTTGTTTCGCGTTTTTTTCTTCACCCTGGCTCGCACCGTATCAAGCAACTTTCTTTTTTTTTTTTCCAACTTTTTAACGACGAACGAGCGAGCCGTCGACGCTGTTGTTTATCCTCGGCCGCGCACAAAAGCTGCGCGAAACTTGCGCGTCGCACACCTTCCGCGTTTTATTTTCTTTCCCCTCCCTCTATGTACGACTCTACTCGCCACGATACCTGGGGAAACTTGGAAAGGCGGCCCTGATGAATTTCAACTCTACCCTCTATATCTGTTTCCACGGCCAGGCCAACTTTACGATTCTTTTCCGCGCGCGGAAAAGACGAATCGAGAGGGGCTACGATAAAGTCGAAATCCTTGGACTTTACAAGCTCGAGTTTTTTTTCTCTTAGAAAAGAGAATTCGTCGCTCGAAGATTGGAAAAGGAAGGGAAGAAGAAGGGAGAGAGAGAGAGAGAGAGATTTCGAGCGGTATTTGTCTTGGCGAGGAAAGATTTACGCGCGAGTAGCTTTTCGTTCGGTTCGTTGGTGGCGGATGCTCGCCGCGTACATGTGAGAATCGAACGGGTTTAATCCTCGCGATGCCAAATTATTTGGATTCGATCAGCAAGGCGAAAAAAATCGCACCTCCCTCACCGTTACCGTCGACGAATTTATGCTCACTTTTATATTTTACAATCGTGTTTCCTTTTAATATTTTCACGCCGAAAACTTTCTATTTGTAATTTCTCCAATATATCACAATCTCATAATCACGATGTTACAATAAGAGGAGAATATTAATTTCCTTTTGAAAAGGAAAAATTATATCTTCTTTCCAACGTCATTGAAAATGTAAGAAAATCTTTTCGATCTTGCAACGGATCCTACGCACGAAGATGCAGATCCTATCTCCATTTATCCGTTCGTGGTATTCGACACACGTGGGGGACAACAACGGCCCGTTATACTTATCTGCGCGATGCGTCATGCACCCTTTCAATTCCCCGCGGTTGTAACGGTTGTATAAAATCTGGCGTGTACGTACGCGCGCTTTCGGTGGAGCGCAGCCGAGACGTGTGTGATGGAGACGATGTGTCGTCGTGTACCACACGCGTGCCCACCGCGTGCTACCTGTGTTTCCATACAGAGCTGACGATGCGTTTAATTAAACCGGCTGTCTCCCGTCTCTCCTCGCATTGTTCCCCGCCCCTGAAAACTTCTGTCCTGGACCACCGCCCCATTGTTAAGCGCAAGCTCTCGTTTGCGCGCCCGCCGCGCGCCACTCCGCTCCGCAACAATACCCTGTTATTTGTTGCTCATTTGACGGACAACAGAAACATATCAGTCAGTCGCTCCCGCTCGCCACCAGCCTTCGTCATTTCGATTCCTACCGTTCGAACGGTAGGCGCTCTCCTCCTCCGCCCCCGCTCCTGTCGCTCCGCCGTTCCAAGGGGAGGATCGGCTCTTTTATGCCCGCGTCTGGAGGATCGAGGTTTCATGCATCGATCGAGAACTTTACGATTATTGAAATAATAGTAATAATAATAAGTTGTGATGAATTTGGAAAATTTTTGAAATCGGTATCCGATTGGTTCGCGATGTCTGTTCGAATTAATTGTAATTGGATTTCGAGTATTGGAAGGAAGAGAATGTATTTTGATTAACATTGAAAAATTTTTTCTTTCTCGAATCAACGATCTGGTGAGAAACAATAAAATTCCCTTCTTTCTTGCGAATCAGAAAATCTTCGTTTACGTTTGGAATAGTAAAATTAAGGATGGTCGTTGAATCACGGCCGTTCTCTTCTCTCAATTTTCTTGCACGCTGCTTTACCTCCTCGTAAAACGTCACAACTCGCTCAGCGAGAAGTCTCTTTCTCTCTATATCCGTTCTCTCCAAAGTCTTTCCAACTTTGATACCTTGTTCCTTGTGAAGATACGTGGGTGCACACGTCTTTCTTGGCCCGCCTATCTCGGAAGGACAGTTATAACTTTTCCCGTATTAGATACGAAGAAGAACACGACTAATGTTTTTAAAATACAACGGTTCGAGTTCCAGACAACTCTGGAGACGACTAGAGAAGAGGAAGACGCGTTTTTCTTTTTCTTTTTTTTTATTAAAATAATCTCGTCTCGTGGAATTATTATTTGGGGAAAATTGTTTCGTTAACGAGCGGGTACGAGGAAGCGGGAGGAAGAAGGGGGAAAAAATTCTTGAATAATTCCGAGAACGAATGAGCGGCGACATTCGATATATCGAGACAAATAAACGAAACGAGGAAACCCCGAGGAAACGAATGAAAATGTGGAGAAAATATATTTGAAGACTTTGCAACCGCTTTGCAATCTGGAAATCACTCTAAAATCGCTTGGCAGAAAATTAAACGAATTAAACGAAGCAAAAATTGTAGCGATGGGATCGAGTGTGACGCGAGCGCGATTTGAACGTTGTTCAAAAAAAATCTAGAATTTCAACGACTCTAGAAATTCTCCATTTATTTCTCGAGATATCAATATCCTCTATTCGTTGAAAATAATTAAATAAAATAAAATTATGCATAAATTGTTTAAAATTTTAACATTTATAAAAGTATCTATAGATTTTTTCGATTTTATCAAAATAAAAAACCATTAGCAACAATTCTCTACGAATCTTTCCCGATTCTATTCGTAAATTTATATTTACAAAAGCCTGTTAATTCGATACCCAATCATTCTCTCTTCCCTTCCTTCCAAGATATACGAATCGCAGATTAATGCGTTTACCGTTTTATGTACACCGTTTTATTTTCGGCCGTTATTCCGCGGCATTCGTCGATAACGGAGCAATTTCACCAGCCAATCTTCGATTTTCTGTCCGCGAAATATTTTCATCGCGATATCGCAATATTCGAGCAAACGCGAACGCAAACAATTCGTCCGCATCGACTCTAATGCGATAGAATAATTTCCATTCGCCGCGAAATAACTTTTCGCCGCTTCGTAACCAATTTCTCGGCTTAATATGTATTACTTTCTTTTTTTTTTCGTCCTCCCTCCACCCACCACCACTCCTCCCCCTTTTTTTATCATTTCCCCCCTCGGCTCCGCTCGGCCACCGGTTCTCGTCCACCACGAGTTCGTTACGCGGCATTCAATCGCGAATCCAGGTCACCGTCGAATCCCAGAGAATTGATAGTTAATTGGGAACGTTTGCTCGAGGGGAAAACTCGGACGTTGCGTAGGCGAGCCGTCCGCCCAACGTCTACGATCCCCTTCATTTATTTATTTTTTATAATTAATCGTCACTTGTAAACCTTCGAATAATAATTCACTTGCTTCTCTTCCCCGCTGACTAATGACTCCTGCCAACGCGGCGAATCAATCTCTCGGTAAATCAGTCCAACCACCACCGCCTAACGAACGAAAAAACAATTTTTTTTTTTAGACGAATTTTTAAATTTAACGAAATAATTTTTATATTTCCCGCCTCTCTTTTTAGTGACATAATCATTGTTAGTTAAATAATAATCGATGTAATATAATATCGTGTATTATCAATTATTATCCTCGAATAATAATAATAATTCAATCTTCGTGACCAACCAATCTTCGTTCGCTCGTAAATTAGCTCGCGTTGAGCAAACGAGAGAAGAGAAAACGAATCACGTTATGGTTGGAAAAAGCATAATTCGTAATTTCGCTACGAAACGACTTGCTCCTCCATCCTCTCGAGATCTTCGTCGTTTATACACAGTCACACACACACATATATATATACACGGTCATGTCAGTTGGCAATCGTACCTTTTCTCGTAGCCCTCGCTCGGTGCGAATGAATCGGGATCGGAAAGACGACGATTTGGAAAAAGACAGCGATCTCGACGTCTGTTGGGCAAAAGCCGTGGGTATTGTGGTTTTAATAAACGCGAGAGCTCGCTTTCAGTTCACGCTCTTTCGAGCGGGGCTGTTTCAATACCTGGTGGTGGGGATAAATACGACGCATCGAGTTAACGTCCGTGGAGCATCCGTTTTCCTTTGCTTTCGGTCGCATCGGTGCAACGTACTCCAGAAAACTGGGGAGAAAACAGTGGAAGGCAGGGGAGGAGGAGAAGGACGGCTCGTAATTGAAAAGAGTGGCCGATTAAGAGGTGGCTGCGCTCTTTTCCCACCTCTTTCTCCACTCGCGTCCGACTCGGATGTCATCACGGCTCGATGATTCGTTTGCTCGTTCGCCGATTTACCGTTTTCCATTTGAAACAATTCTGCGTATTCTGTCCACGATCCGCGTCTTTCATCGATCGAATAATAATTGAAAAGAGAGGCTCGATTAAGCGGCTCGACTCTTCTCGAGCCTTTTTTTTTTTTCGCCACGACAACGCGTTATAATACGATTTGCGCAGAGATGGCAAAATTTTAACGATTAAAGTTAAAGTTACTTCGATAATTTATTATTCCAAGCAACTGTGGCAATGGTCACGAGTAAATGTTACTCCGGTTATTTTAAACCAAGTTATAAAATTATTGCTCAAAGCAACTTTATTCTCCATATAGATATTAACCAGTTACCCTCCCCCTCCTTTTTTTTTTTTTTACCAAGTTAGTCAAGCGCTCACGATTCGAGTATTGCGAGTTCGATCGACCGAACGATCGCGTAATTACACGCTTTGTTAATTGTCAACCGCGGTATAATCGTTCACGTTCGAAACGTTAAGTTGGCCGGATCGATCTCGTTTATTCGATTCTCGTGGAAAAAGTTTAAACGTAGAGAGAGAGAGAAAAAAAGTCAGGAACAAAACAGGCGAAAGTTCTTTCCTCCTCGTTGAGCTTGTCGTCGATCCATTTCCACCCCTTCATCGGACGCATGATTGCAAACGTAATAATTACGTACGAAACGTTGGAGGAGAAGGAGCGTTGAACACGCTACTTATTGGACGGGGAAAAGTTGCGGTTCGTGGAATTTTCGTGGCCGCGAAATTCGAGAAAGAGCGTAGGTGTATCGATGTGTAAGTGCGGAGACTTCGGTGGATGGTTCGCGAGTAGATACGATGCTTTAACGTGGCGCGTTTTTAACTTCTCGAGAGCGCTTCGCTCTCGACTTCGACGTCCCATAGAAAACGTCGCGCTGCTGGAAACGACGTCGACTTCCTCGACGTCGAATCCGCGAGTCCACGCGAGGCCTCGACACAGTTTACCGATCTATGACAGGGAGGGAATCGTCCTTTCTCGTTTGCGATCGATCGATAGTGATCGAGAACTCGTCGATTTGTTGGAAGGAGATTATTCGATTATTCGAGTGGAAGGAATTTTTTTTCTTTTTTTTTTGTAAAGAAGAATTAATTATTGCACGGGTATGATATTTTCACATCCGACCGGCAAAATATTTTCGATTTTCGTGCAAACTGCCGCGCGAGATGCCGCGATGCGACAGTTCGGTTTCACGCTCGAGTTAGCAGCGGCAGAAAATATAAGAGAGGGAAAATTTGGGAAAATTTCGCGGCCCCTCGTCCATTCCCCGACATTGAAATTTTGCCAGGCACGTCAGTCTCGTTTGTTTGTTCGAACGGTTACCGCGTAAGTATGCAAAAGTAAATAAAAAACGAATATCCTCGCGAGCTCGTTGTGCATTAAAACTTTATGATATTTTTCTTTCTAGTTATTTCTTTTTTTTTTCTTGTTTTTTTTTTTAGTTTGAGATAACATGGCTCTAAATGGTGACGCGATAAACGCGAGTGATCTAGACCCATTACGGTCTAGAAGACGAAAATAGTGGAAAAGAAATAATGTAATAAGTAGTGACGACCCGACAAGGAGGAGGAGCCAATTATGGTCAAACGGTATAGTGTAAGACAGCAACGGTACAATAATAAGATGAAATAATATAGACTATTATTGTCGAACGAGTAGAACGAAACAACCATGGACGAAGTTGGAATAATTGAATAGAAAAAGATAACCGCGATCGAACGAAAAGAAGAATATCGAATCACTATTACAACCGGTATAGTTCGATTATAATTAGAGGAGTAGCCCACCCTCTTTGCTAATATTTAAATTTCAAAAATCAACGGGATAATCGAGAGTAAGTAGAACAAGTCAACTATCAATCGAGCAAACAGACCGATATAATAACAAGAGAACCACGATATATAAAACTGTTATACATCGAATTGACACGTTTCTTTCACGCGTAAAAGAATATTTCACGAAAACGAGTCGCGTTTTTCGAAAGAGAAACGGAGGCCGTTTCAAATTAAAATTCTTTCGGCGAGAGATTGGCTCTCCAATTACCGCGAGAATATGACGGATATGTTCCATCTTCGATTCGATGACGGGGTGTCGGGGGCTAACGAGGCATCGAGAGACACGGCCAAAAGAAACGAGATTCCACTCTTATTCCACGCCTGTGTGTGTGTGTGTAACCCGTTTTTTGTCGCGCGCCAGTAGACGGCAGCGGTCCATCTCTCTCCACTTTTAATTGGTGAACGTCACACCGTCACCACGACCACCACCGTTCCTCCCTCCTCCTCCCCCCTCGATTCTCTGATTTTTAGCCGTTGTCCGGGCAGGATCTCTGAATTTGACAGGGCAGTGTGTCATCGGGCAGACAGTTTACACGGCACCGCAGAATGGACGGTCGTGTACGTGCACGCGCCCTCTAATATAACGGATTACAATGCCTCCTCTCTGCCCTGTCGTTGCTCGCCTCTCCCCCCGCTTTCGACGCGCGCGCCAAAGGAGGGGTACGAGGCCGTACGTTCACGCGTCGCCGACTCGGCCGTGTTGCTAACGAGCGACGGAAACGGGCGACGGAAACGTGCCTTGTGCGTCCCAACTCCCACACAAGCTTTATTACGCCGTGTTAAATGACCCGTGTAAAACCGCCAGGTAAAATCGACGGCAAAAATCCTATCTATATATATACAGCTCGGTTTCAATTAAAACCGGGATTAGTAGGAACTTTTGTTTTGAATAAATTTTGTATGTATATATTATCGGAGTGGAGTGCTGCCATTTTTCCGTCAGAGTTTCCGCGATATCGGTTTCGTTCGAATCATCGATTATTCGATCTCCTTCGTCTCGAGTTTCGCGAGACGATTAAACGCGAAAATACGATAGTTGTTGGAGGAACAGACTGTTTCACAGGCAACGAGAGACGAGATCGAGTAGCGCGTGGAGCGTTTAAATCACCGAGCTCCTTTAGGTTATGTTACGTATGTATATATGTATATACATATATACATATATATACACGTATAGCTCGATATGTGCGGTAAACGAGGATGAAGGCAATTGCGAAGTCTGGGAAGCGAGGGAGGGAATTGCGACGCGTCGCGAAACTATCCGAGAGATAGCGGTCGGTCAGGGCAGGGACGCGCAAGGTGGTCGGTGTTTGCCAGCAGTTTTGGGAATCTTCGTTCACGGATCGCGGCCTCTCGAGAGTCGAGGGATGGCGCGGAAAGGCAGAGGTCGGCAGGGCGAGAGGGAGGCGGAGGCGAGGTGTCGGGGGCGGGGGGTAGAAATCGCGCGGCGAGAAGCTACAGACGTCAGAGTAAATGCAATTACCCTCCACCTATGTAGCAAACTAAGTTAAACTTGTGACCGAGGCTTGGCCCCCAAACTGTTTGCATTATGTATCCGTGGTCCCTCCTCTTATATGCCACATGGTGCGCGCTCGTTACATGCGCGCACACCCTCTCCTCTCTCTCTCTCTCTCTGTGCTCGTTCCTCGCTCGAGCAGAGACGGGAGGGGAGGGAAGGAAGAAGGATACGATACTCGAAGCGCTCGAGCCGGACTCGAGATTCGACTCACGGTCAACTTGTCACGCTTACCACTCTTGTTCTATTCCTTGATCAAACGGGAGATCCAACGTTTGCGCGTGCGTTAACTCCAAGGGGCACGAATGGACGGAAGAAGGGTGGAACGGAGCGTGGAATTCGATCGGGATGTAGCACACGGCGAGGCTAAACTTTGCAAAACTTTGGTCCTCGCGACCATCCTCAACTTTTGCCCATTTATCCCCCATCGCCGCAGTCCCCTCCCCTCCCCGGTCTTCCCTCGACAAGATTTACCACTTAACCAAACCCCGTCCCACCTGTCTCTCTACAGGGACGAAACAAAGAATTGGCCAACGCGATCGATTCTGCTCGGTCATCCGAATCCGCTATTTTTTTCGACGAATCGAAAAGCTTTTTCCCTTTTCACTTTCTTCCGGCTTCCCCGAAAATTGATTAAAACGGCGACGGGGGACGAGACTGGAAAAGATTGGAATATCGGAATCGGGGAGTGGAATCTTGGAATTCCTACGAACCGAGCGGAACAACCCACGTACGTTTCGCGAATCATCTTTCCTACAAATTCGATGGAATAGGATGGAATACGTTCCACGTGTGTATCGTGGTGGATATGCGCCAGTCGATATTGGGTCAAAAATGTCGTTTCGTCGGGTATATACCGGTGCGAGATACACCGATAGTACGTTCACACGATTGTAGTACAGCATAGGATTCTCTTTTCTTTATCTATATTATACAGTTTCGTTCTTTCTTCATTCTCGCGATACGCATCGTTTAACGATTATCGGCGCGATAAACGCCGATTTTCTAATTAGCGTCAGATCTCATTGTCCGCTAATTAACCTCGCGCCCACAATTTATCCGTGAAATTAATATCAATAACTCGTATACTTGGAAAACTCGACCAAATCCCCGCGAAACATTCTCTCGGAAATTTCTCTCGCCTCCCGGAGTGGAATCTTCATAAGAAAACCGTCGACGCGGTTCTTTTCCTCGACCCACCTTTCAACACCACCGCGAGAGACTGTCCGCAAGAGTGGAGGAATCGGAAGGAAAAATCTCTTATATTAAAATACGAAAAAAGAGGGCTCCTCCGTCCGCTTTTCCCGATTATTCCGTTCTTCATCCCCTCGCGATTCGTCCCTCCTTTCTCGTCGATCGTTAATTCGAGTTGAATTAAAAATAAAAAAAAAAAAAAAAAAAGAAAGAATGGTCTGGTACGCAATTCTCGAACTTGCGGGGCGAGGGGTGGGTACTGGTCGATTTCCGGTCGCCCCACGGCAATATACGTGTCCTTTTGTACCCCGACGATTAAGCGGTCCGTGAACCGTCTCGCCTAACGTTCAAATTAAAAAGCTGTAATCGAACGAGGAAACTGCTAAACCTCTGTTGAATTCAGTTTCAACTTTCTCTCCACGAAACGTCTCTCCTCTCCTCCACGGAGAGGAGAAGGGCGAAGGGAGATCGTTCCTCGATCGAGAAAAAGGAAAGGGAAAGGGGAAGAGGGAGGGAGAAAGAGTTCTCGTGCTACTTTTAATGGGTTTGGGGGCGAAACACACTGAGGGGGAGGGGGAGTTTATTCGTGCTTAACGATTCGAGCGTGGCGTAGGGAAATTCGCGGATCTGCGTCTATATTTCGCGAGATTAAGCCGAGTCTGCCGTTGATGGAGAGAGGTGGTGGTGGTGGTGGTCCACCATCGTCAGTCCCGGATATTCCCGTGATTTTTCTTCTTTTCCTTCCTTTTTTTATTCTCTCTCTCTCGTCCTCTCTTTCTATTTCTTTTTTCCGAATTCACTCCCCCGGTCTACGTGGCGGCGTAGATTCGACTCGGTTTGCCGAGGTTAGTCGATAAATCAGTCGACGGCTGCGGCACGTCGGCTGCGCGCCGCTTCCGTGCCACGTTTTTGTCGCTCCACCTCCACCTCCCCCCCTCCTCCTCCTCCTCCTCTGCCGACCTTTCTCCCGTATTTCTCCCTCTAAGCTGCTAAAATTTGTCGCTACGCGCCGTAAAATCTGCACACGTGCCCCGCCGGGGGAATCGGCCGAGTCGAAACTCCGTGCAAATCTGCGCGTTCGAATCTTTTATCCGAAACGGGTCTTCCACGCTTCTCACAGATTGGCTCTCGGTCACGAGATAGGTAAAATAGGTTGAAGAGTGGAAGGGAGTCGGTCGTTCGAAGCGCGAAAAGATAGCGCCGTTGGTCTTGATTAATTTCGATCTTAATTATTCGAGTTTAATTTTATGTGGGGGATGAGAAAGTTAGAGCGGTGTTGTTCGAGCGTTGTTGGGGAACGTTTTCATGAAACGGGTCTTTCATCTCGGTTTCGTTTCACCAACTTTTGCTTCGCGAAAATTAAAATTTGAAACAGTGGAGAATAATAATTAATAACAAGCAAATATTATTCGTTTAATTCGCGATAATAAATTTATTCGTTATTTACACTCGATACACGCGATAAATAAAATATTTATTTCCTTATTTCGAGTGGGACGTTATAGATATCCGAAGATGATTGCGTTCTTTATAATTTTTAATTTTACGTATTCCTCCAATATTTCCCTTTTTACGTGGTTATTTACTATTTCCAAGAAAAATTTATTCGCAAAATTCAGTACTATTTTCGAAAAATCTCCAACTAACCGAGCATTTACAAGCTTTAAGATTAATAAAAACGCGTGTAAAATTTCTCTTTTCGATAATTTCCTCTCAAATCTCTCTCGATTCTTCTCTCGATCTATCTCCAGACAATCTGTTCCACGATTAAATCGTTTAATCCTGCTGTAATAACGTAACTTCATCCTAAGATATATGTCTTTGAACAAGAGAGGGGAAAGGGTGTAACCATCCTCGTAAAAGATTCGCTACCTCGTACGGATTTCTTTTATGCAAACTCGTGGAATAAATTCAATCTCACGCGATTACCATGTTTTACGAGTCCGACGTTTGTTACCAAACAAAGTTGGTTACAAAGTTGGTAAAGGATGCGTTCTTCGAAGCGGTAGCCAAAAACGGATACGTTCTCCTATCCGCGAATCGTTTTCCAAGAGAAAATTCGCAGGGTGTATATATAACACCAGAATGGTATTCGGTTCGACGAATATTTTTTTCTTTTCTCTATCTCTCTTTTTCTCTTCTCCCTTCGAACACCGCAGTTCCGACGAATTGTAAATCGTGCGCCTCGAAACGGACTAAAAGACACGAAGAAAGCGTACGTATTTTACGTTTATTCGATCGCTCGTTTGAATCATTCATGACCCCGCGTCGAACTTTCCATCCCGTGGCCGCTCCACACGGCTAAGGAAACCGACCTGGCCTCTCGTTTTTCTTCCAATTTTCTCCTTCGAAACTTGCTCGTGCCCCCCCCCGTTCTCGGCAGATGAATATTAATAATCGTTCGTCCAATCCCCTTGCTTCCTCTCTCCCCTTCCCACCCCATAATCTGGATTCCACGAATGTTGTTCGAACCACGAAGTAAACGGATATTTTTCATGTACCCTTCGAATATCTACCTAGAACTCGATCGATGAGAATCTTCCTCTTTTCCACGATAATCCGCGATATTTTAATTCCTCCCTGTTTCTTGCGACGAGATTGAAATTCCTCGGGACGAAAAAGTCTCATCTACATTCCTCGCGAGACGTCCATTGTATTTTCCGCAAGAAATATCCCCACCCTCCCTCCTCTCTTCCTTTCCTCTCCCCACGAATCCTTCTTACTCTCCTCCTCCTCCTCCTCGTCTTCGTAACGCAAGTAGTGTAAATTCAATAAGAGCGCAAACTTCTTGGAGAAGGAGAAGAAGGAGGAGGAACGAAACGTCGCGTTTTTCCGGTATCGCCTCCCGGTTTCAACCGAAAGTTTCTCCCCTTCGCTTGCCCTCCGAATTCCTTGTTCGAGGGGTGACCCTTCTAACATTTTTCCCCTGGAAATCGCATCAGAGAGGAGGAGGAGGAATTCGTCCGATTCCAACGATTCCGCCGAGTATATCCATGCTCCATCCATGTCAAAAAGGGGCCCGTGGTATGCTGTCGTCGGTTATTGTCGGTGGCCCGATTATTATGCGGCTAATCCAGATCGATGATTGTCGACGTTTGTTTGCTCGCAGCTTACGTATTTGCGAATGGAGGCGGATCATTAGGGCCACGCTGCGGAGAAGCCACGCGGCTCTCCACGTCGGATTAATATTTAATAGACGTTGCGTACAAAATGCAGGGCGTTACGCGCGAACGGGTTCCCGTGCCAAGCCACCACCATCGTGCCGACAATAATCAGCGCGCGTTACGCCAATACTCCCCCCGGCTGCCTCAATATTGACCCGTATTTAAAAGCATTATATCCAACGGAAATTATCATCGCGATGGCTCGAGAGCCGTTCGACTCCTCCTCCTCCTCCTCCTGCCTCCCTCTTTCCCGATTAATACCATTATTTCGATAATTTAATCCAATTCGAAGGATATTCGAGCCGATGGATAGAAACGTGTAACGAATTGAACGAAAGTTAAGAAGAGTGAAATTTTCCTACTCGAATTTTTCATCCCCCTATAATCGATAAATCCCTAGCGACGAATCTTACATTCAAATTATATCTATTTAATTCGCACGATGTATGTATTGTGCGTGTGTGTGTGAAATATTTGAAAATTATCGATCTTCTCCCCTCCCGAATTCCATTTATTCCGAAACGATAATTCGTTTTAATAAGACGGACATAGAGCGGCGATATAGCGCGAGATTACCGTTTCATTTCGATTCTCGAATCGAAATCGCGATTCTACAAACTAGCCGGCTGAGTATCAATCCGCGATCGGAGAAACGGAAACGCGCGAAAACAGGGAGGCGGGAATCAAATTATCCGTCCCATTATTACGAATCAGCCACGGTACACAGTTTCCGTAGCCCCGGTGGCCCGGAAGATGACGAACGTATTCACCTCGAGGGGAGGAGGGCCAAGGGGGGAAATTGATTTAGCCTGGATTCGAAGTTGGAGGTTCGTAACGCGCAAACTAATCGTAAGATAATCCGACGGGTGGTTGAGCGCGCGGGCGCGATGATAAACACACTCCTCGCGGATCGAGCATTCTCCTCCCTTCCCCCCACTTCTCCCTTCCTCTCGAGTACACGTACACGAGATATCGGTGGTTAAACGTATAACCACGAACTTGCGAGCGCGACTGCGAGCAGAGAGATGTCGATCTTCGGCCCTTCTCGGAGGATATCGCTGGATTAATTAATTAAATAACGCGAGGGTGTTGCGTTATGTGTTGTACAGGAGGAGGGTTATGTTATATCGCGTGAAATTCGGTAAATTTCGACGCAATTATCGGCCATCTCTCGTCCGCAGACTCGAAACTCTCCACATTTTACAACCGATTTCGCTCCCGGTCACGCCGTTGTTCCCATTATCGTCCTGATTGATCGCGCTATCGCGTGTCGCTCGAATTACTACTCCACCCTCCTCCTCCTCCTCCTCTTCCCGACCCCGCTCGCTATCATCGTACCAATTACCCTTTTTCCACGGCTCTTCGATTCGGGGCTCTTCGTGACTTTTTCGAGACCCTCGAGTTTTATACTCGATCGAGTATATTATCGATACCTGCGTGCCAATTGGGGAGGGAAAATTTCTCTAGACATTCCCCATTCATGATTGAAAACGATATAAATTTTTGGATTGGATTCGAATCGAGCTCGAGATATCGTGAAGTGTTAGAATAATCCTTTGTATAGATTTTTTGTTTTATGGAGGATGAGGATCGATCGTTTGTTGCAAACTATTATTATTAATTGAAGCTTATTTTTTGGATGAAATATCACGCGAGGAAGAAATTTACGAAGAGGAAGAATTCTAGCGTTTAAAGCGAATTGCATTTGAGAATATTTCTCTTCTCTATTGAGACATTGAGAATGATCGCGTAATAATGTTACTAACGAAAAAGAGAATAAGCATGCGGCGCGTAGAGCAAAGTTATACTTTCAAATATATATCCTTGGATTTTGCGATAATAACTCATGGAGAGATGGAACGAAATATTGTCTCTAAATTTCGCGAGAGAAAAGAAATTCTAAGATCCAAAAAGTAAAGTTTCCGCCGATTTCAGAAGCGAAATAAGCGTCGCAACTCGAAAGGGGGAAAGGCGATCGCGCCACTCGTAAATTAAAAGAGCAGTTTGGATCGGCAGAGGGGCGATAAAGCGGCGATATATCATCGAAGATGGGTGGAGAGCGACGAACGGAATACGGGGGAGGATCCGGAGAGCGATCAGAGACCGATTAACCGATATCGTTGCTACGAATCGACGCGGCCCCGGGCTAATTACGGATAAATATTGCGCGTCCTGGCTGGAATAATAAGCCGTGAAATCTAGCGGACGGTTTTGCCAAGGGACCCGACCGCGTTCCACCCCCCGCTTTAATAACTGTAAATTTGCGATTCAATATCCGGCGCGCACACGGTCCGTTTCACCGCCGCGCTCGCACAAAGAGCTCGCTAATTATGCTAATTAACTTTTATCCTCCTCTCCCCCCCCGCGAAAGAAGCAACGAAAGGGGCAGCGAATTCGTAAGAATTGGAAGTATCGTTTCGATTTGGAAAAACGATAGAAAAACGATGGAAAAGGAAGAGAGAGAGAAAAAATGAAAAATAATACTGCAAAGAGGATATATATATATATATATACACGTGTAATCGGCACAGATGCCTGTCGCGGCGATTCGTTTGAACGGGATTACGCGATTTCGCGAACGGTTCGGGGATTGAGAGGCAAACGCAGTTAATAGTCATCAACGCGGCAGAACAAATGCGGAGAACGGCGACTATCGATCAGGTGGGCCGCGTTCGTTAATTGCACGCGAATGCAGCCCATAATCCCGGGAAACATAATAGGTAATTCTATTCCTCTCTCTCTGCGAGCCTCCAGGAATAAATATATTACGCAGCGCGGCCCGCTGCAAACTCTCGTTTCTCGCGACTCACTCTCGAGATTCTCGCGGCGACGGAAACGAACGGAGGAAAACATTCGAGAAAAAAACATGGCTGGACGATCCTCATCCCTCGTGCGTGGTCCACTCTCCCTCCAAAAAAAAAAGAAAAAAATATACGACGATTTTTTCGACTGTTTTGTCCAACACGACAAATATCACGCGTTGGAAACGCATACGATTAACCGACCATCCATACGGGCCGATTCTCCGCTAATTACCAATAAATATTTAACGTCTAGTCTCCATCGCGTCCAGACTTTGCTTTCAACGAGCGTGTGCGTTTCGTCGTTGGATGCGTACGTTTCAAACACAGAGAGAGAGAGAGGTTTTTTATTCTTTCGAATTTGTTCGTCGACGGGGGTGAGCGTAGTTTGGCACAGGCTTCTTTTCCTTGTCGGTAAGGATTCCAGCTGCATCGAATGGTCGAATTTCTTCTGAAACCACGGCTGCGCGTGCAAAGGGGGCGAGGGGAACTTTCCGACTTCTTGCCAGCTGCCGAAAATCTGGGGAAATAGTAATTGCCGCGGCTTTCCAATATCGAAAACGTGTCTCTTAAACGTGAATGGACGGAGTATTTACACGTTTGGAGAGCTTACCTCGATCGAAAGAACGAAGGGAGAGAGAGAGGAACTCGTAAGATGCTGTTTCTTTCTACAAGATTATTCTTAGTATTATTCTCGATATATAATTACTTTGACTCGTGTCTTTTTTCTCTTTTTTTAAAAAAGATCAAAGCAGATTTATTATTCTCTCTTCGAACAAGGATAAGGATGAAGTTTCTTTTTCTTTTTATTCTTGATTTCAAATTACGCGATGAAACGTGTATATTTTTTCTCAGCGAGATTAAACTCCGAAGTGAATATTGGTATTTCAAGAATCTTCATTTCGATAAAATTATCTTCTTGTGTTTTAAAGTATAACTTTATATAAACTTCCATAAGTTATCGAATTGCTCATTCATGCCCCGAGCGAACGAAACGAACGATGTTAAAATTATCCTCCACCCTGAAACGTAATCGTTAATTTACCGTAACGATAACACGACTAGAAAATTACGATTTCTCTTTAAAAAAAATAAATAAACAATTTAAAAAATAATTTTTTAAAAAAATATCACCAACAAAAATTAAAGTAACAAATAATTTTGTCGCGATAATTCGTAACAATTTCTTTATTACAATTCTAAATATCCAACAACTGCAGAGAATGCAGCTCACGTAATCCTCGATCCTTCGTTTTCGATCGGTCCAACAAATTCGAAATTAAGACGTAGTGGCTCGTAAAAATAATCCAGAAATCGCGTAGCCCAGGCGGGGAAGATATTTCGCCCCATCTTTCCCTCCCTCCCACGCGGAATATATACATGAGGGCTCAGGTGGCCGCAAGACGTTCCATTCCTCGGCTCGTGTATCGTAAATTTATAATCTAATTCCTTGTTCCCCTTCTCTCTCTGTCTCTATCTCTCCTCCTCGTCCGAATTTAGATGGTTAAATCGAGTTAATTGCATCATCGACGAATCACCGTGACACCGGAAACCTTGTTTCGCGGCCCGATTGTCCGCCGCGTGTACCGATCGGCGAAATTATATTCGAGCCGAGCCAATAATCACCGCTGTTGTTCCCTTGTTCCCTCGTGAAACACCGGAGGCGGTGCGTTTTCGACCTACGCCCGTGCACCGCAACCAGTCGTATCCAGGCCGGTGCTATAATGTGCGGTCGCTCTATTGACACAGACATTTCGATTATTAGCCGCTTTTGTTGTTTTCGCCTATTCTTGTCCAACTTGCGATTGTAAAATTCCATTTTTATTTCGCAATCGATTCGATTCCCGATCTTCCACGGAATCGAAGGATGGTGGTTTGTTCGAGAAAAAGATACGATAGATGCGTAATTGTTTCGTAACAATTGTATCTCGTTTATCGAAAATAATACGTATTCCGTGTGTTTGTTTTCATAATAAATTCAAGAAACGTTTCGAGATAAGTTTTCGCGAGATTCGCCAACTATTTCTTCTCCTACGAATATACTTCTCTCTTGAATTATTATACGCGTAACTTTTGTCGAAGTTGGACAATCCAGAGCTGAAAAATAAAGATCGTTAACGAAGAATTTTTCACTTCCTGGAATCTTGAACCTTTTGTACAATGGGTATTTAAAATATTTTCCATCGTTAACAATTCCAGAGTTAAAACAATGGTTTACTTTAATGAATGAAAATTTATTTTTTCCATTTCTTCTTCTCTCCCGCAAAAGAGAAACGAGAAAATTCTCTTTCTCACCTACATATACTTACATACATATTTTTCAGATTTTCGTTCGTACGACTGTTTCGCTAAACACCGAACTCTCCGCGTTACGATTATATCGATGCGCACGAGTTTCTAGTTTGGCGTTATCCATTCAATTTCATCCTCATTTCGCATACGAAATCTGTGTCATTCCCCCCCCCCCCGCACGACCACTGACTCGTAATTTCGAATTTCTCAACAAATTAATATCTCCCTTATTCTCATATATCAAATATATATACGTAGATTCACACCGTGCTGCTCTCGTACTCGTTTCGAATGCAGAAGGAACCAGTTCGCGGAGATGGAATATTTAGCGAGGTGTAGCGTACGTGCTACACTTTCGTATGAATCGAATACCTAAATAGTTATGGCGCGACCCGGTTAATCTCGTTAAACGTTCGACCCGTATCGCGGCAAAACGTGTCATAGCCTTCGTGTATCGAATTTCTCCCTCCGACGATCGTCTTCGTATTTTCGATTCGTTTCGATCCCTCGACGATACATATATATATATATCCCGTGGAAATCCGTGGAAATCCGTGCAAAATTGAGATCCACAAGCCTCGTAAATACCGGGGGGAGGAGGAGGAGGAACCGGAAACCAGCGAATCTCTTTCGACCAGCGCGCGTTTCGAAAAAGTTTATCGCCAGCACGGAGGACCGTGCATCATTGGCCCGATCCTCCAAACGTGCCCCGGCTTTCAATTCATTACCGGAATACCAACATTACGAACAGAGTTCTCTTCTGACCTCCAACCAACAACCATTTCCTCCTCTCCACGTTCGCGCATTCCCCAAGGGATCGTGCGTTCCGATCGTCTCTCTCCGATAGTTTATCGGCGATATTCTTTCTCGTTGCGCGAGGAATCACGCCCTATTGAAACGCTCTTGAATTTCTCTTCATTTCGCGTCGCGACAAAAAAACGATACTTTTTCGATCCCAGCTAAAATGCAACGCGCATTTCGATCCGAAGAAATCGAAGCCTTCGAGAGAAATGTCCCTTTGGTTAAACCGTATCAAAAAATTGGCGGAGGAACGAGCAAGAGAAATGTCGAGGAATTTGTTGGGATTCGCGCGATTTCGAAAAGAATGGAGGGGAAAATCGGAGGGAGAAGCGAGGAAAACGAAGGAGAGAAAAAAGGATAGATTCGGTGTCGATTCGTAAAGTTTGCCTGTCGGTGGACGGGGAAACTTTATTTCTTCTGGTGAATACATCTGCCGGTTAGTTTGGGGAGAACGCGCGAGAATCGGTCGGGTGGCTGCGGTGGCTTCCCCATTAAAATTCAAGGAAAATCCTTTTCGCACGGGTGCGCGTTTCTAATTCATAGGGATGGAGGGATCTGTGGGAACGTGGGCAGGAACCTAGAGGCGTTGCTGGCTTCCTTTGACCGTGTCAGAATCGCGTCACCCCGGGCGATTCGAGCCAACTCCAATTATATTTTATATATATATATATAATATACACGAACGCGAATCTTGCCGGGTCGTTTAGTCTCGACCGACCGTTCTTTCGATTGTTAATTATTGTTCCAACTTGTTATTCCAAGCTTTTCGCATTACAGCAACATTACAGCTTTTTTGTGCTTTTAGATTTTCTTCCGTTAAGAGAAGGAGGAGGTTGAATTAGCACATTTTTTTCACGTCGAGAAGTAGAAATATTCTTTCTAAGTTGATCAAACTTTGTCAAATTAAAAATTAATCAACGAGATACGATATTTTTAGTTGATTTAGGCGAGAACTATATTAAATTGAAACGAATAAGTATTTCCAATGTCTTTTTTTTTTTATTATTCCTCATCACGTTAAATCTGACCAAACATCGACGACTATTTAATTAAACACCGTTTTAAACAACGATTTATCTCCACAATGTGCAATATATATAAAACTTCATTTTCCATTGCTTTAAAAAAAGTAATCTAATCCAAACTTTTTATAGGAATCTCTCTTTTTGTTCGCCGAGCGAGCGTATCAAAATGAGCGTATTTTTCCTTTGAAAAGTTAACAAGGAAATTTCGGAGGGTATTCGGATTCGTTTCATCTCCCTCTCTCCATCCCCAGCGTATCACGGAACGGGAACGTGCAGATTCTACGTGCTAATTCTAAAATTTTAATTCAAAACGTGGAAATTTATGCGGCCACGCGACTCGGTGTCCCTGCGAGGATCGTTCGATCGCTCCGGCGGCGCCTTCGTGCCGGAAATTGGTTAAATTCGAAGCACTTTGCTCCGGCAAATTAAATGAACCGGATTCGAGCGTGGCCGCCATTCTTATTCACCTCGAGGATTCTCTTCCATCGATCCAACGATGATCGAGAATCCTTAGGCCATCGATTCGTATTCGCTATTTCTTTCTCTTTTCTAAAGCCCTATTATTTCCTTTCTTTCTTTCTTTCTTTTTCGTTCATGTGCGTTCGTTACACCGGAACGGCGTTTATTAAAGGGAGACAGCGAGGGGGAAAAAATCCAATTTACCTTCCGTTGGTTGAACGTCGGGCCGCGGAATTAAACTTACGTCGCGGTCTGTTCTTTTCGTGCTGCCGGAATAATTATGCTTTGAATAATTGAAGAATTCTTGAAAGGGGCGAGGAGAGGGGAGGCACGGTTCTATGCGTATGTCTCGAATGCATGCTCCAAGTAGAGTCGCTTGATGAATTTCTGCCAAGACGATTGTTATTTCGTTTAACGTTTACGAGATATTCAACTATTATACGTAAACGTTGTTCCTGATTGAATAAATCTATTTCTAATTCGATAAGCATTCGTGTTTTACGTGTTATAAATCAATCACTATTTGTGACTACAATTATTAATTAATACGTTTGTTATAAAATATCCGATGATACAAGATTGTCCGTCCTTTTCCAATCCTCTTTAAAATTTTACCGACGTAAATTTAAAATTAACAAGCGTCCTCCTGTTAAGTTAAACTTAACGACAACCTTAAAAGTTCATCGTTTCGTTGCTGCAATTTAACCCGGCGCTTGATCGCTTGATGATCAACGACTCGATGATTCAAGATTGAACCCGTACACCGTTCAAGATAAAATCGAGCTCCATTAAATGTTTCTCTGGATCTCGTAATAGCCGGCCGTCCCGTTCGTGTATACGGCAGTTGGATGGGGCTCATTGTTCCCTAAGAATGCAGGAACGAGCGGGGCGCGTAATTCAAGCGAGAAGTGAATTATGCACGACACGCACTTTGAAGTATCGGTCTGCGGTACACCCTCGAGTATAATCCGTGCTACTTGAATGTTTCATTCAGTCCCATACACAGTGGGCGCGAATGGGGGGAGGAGGGGAGGAAGAGAAGGTTCCATTGTGTCCACTCGAAGGAAAGGGAAGGAGATTCTTGGTGGTTTAAAAAAAAAGATTATAACGCTGGCCGAAAAAACGGAGGATTTTAATCCCGTACCGCGATTAAAAAGCTAACCCTGGGCCCCATATTTTTTATTCATATTTATCGTTCGCCTTCGACCAACGAGTTTCCCTCCGACGTCCCGTCGAACACAATGGGCCGCGGAGAGGTTTGCCTGGTCAAACAATGGAAATTGCAATTAAATCGTTGAAAAGAGGGCCGGGTCGTGCACCCCTATTTACAGAGAATATTTCCACTCGGGGGTGGCTCCCCTCCCCCGTGGCGGCGGCGGCGGCTCGTCGCGGATTTTTTTGGATCGTCTTGGATCTACAGGTACAGCGTCGGACTCTTCCTCTCCTTCCTCCTCCTCCTCTTTCTCCTCCTCCTCCTTCTAGAGCGGAGCGGAGAGCGAGTTCTCTTCTCTAAGACAAAGGACGTCTTAATTGCCGGGAACCGGCCGAGTGGAAACCATTTATAAGAAATTAGTCGGAGGAAGGTTGGTTACGATCCTCTTATAGGGATATATAGATATATATATATATACATATATATCAGGAGGAGAAAAATGAACTGGACCGTCTCGGAAGGAATCGAGAGAGGCTAGGCTAATTGAAAATGCTCCGTTTCATTAACGGATGGAAATTAATCGAGCGTCTATATCGGAGGGGAAGGAAGGAAGGGAGGTATATGTCTTCGGTTCGTTAAACGCCGTTTCTTCGGTGAAATTCGATGAACGATCGTTGCCCGATCGAAACGTTGAAAAACGTTAAGCTGCTTTCGAAGGAAATGGCGCGATCCCTCTGTGGCCTCTGTGCCGCGTTATTCGACGGGTATCAGGGTATATCGTGAAAATCTGCTCCCTGCAGACTCCACGTTGTTTCCTCAAGTTTCGTTTCCGGTTACTTTCCAACTTGATGCACATACACACATGCACGTTTTCTCTCTCTCACGATTCTTCCTCGTTTGTGTGACGCCTCGGGGAAAAAAAAAGAAGGGGAAAAAAAAAGGTCTCGAGAAAAAAGCGGATCGATGAAAACGTTTCAATTATCGGGCACATCCATTAACGGGTGGCGGGTCGTTGTTTGCAGCCGGCGATCGTAAGTGGAAAAGTCTGTGTAAGTGACGCGCGTCCCTCTTGCGAAAACGTTATTTCGAGGATCGCGTGGAGAGGGACGAGAGGATCGAGAAGGAGAAGGAGGATGGTGGAAAGAGTGGCAAAGGGCGGAAACGTTTTCGCGGTTGTGTGGCCGTGTCGTGTAACCGTATGCTCCCAATGAAATTCCGACCGTGTGTGTCGACTTCTTCTTTCTCCGTCCTTCCGTGTATATATATATATATATGTATGTATGTACGAGGCGAAATAATTTTCCGACGTTCGTCGAGTTCTACTTCGCTTTCGTAACTTTTGTACCCGGATACTGCGTCACGCACGTCGCCTGCCTCGAGTTTTCGCGCTGCTGGAGGAATTATTTTCACAGATGTTATGCTCATCGATGTGTTATTGTAACGAAGCTTTTGGATCATCGTTACGTTAAAAAAAAAAAGACGGATGCTAACGAAACTACTGTCCGTGACAAACAAAAAGAGATACTTTAGATTTTGTTTCGTTGCCTTAATCGATGATACTTTCTTTACGTACGCTAATTTTTTCTATTAATTGTTAATTCGAAGCTCCAGCTTAATTGATATTCTTTGCTCCATAATATTAAAAGTAGAATTTTTTGATAATTTTCAACTACTTTTCTTATTGCAAAAAAGTATCGTATAATTAACAATTAACGGAGAGAAAAAGAAATTTGGCGAGAATATATCATTAACGATCGATCAAACGAAACTAAGAAGGTATAAAGTTAAAAATCTCACCTCGTAATTTAATCAATATTTAAAAAAGGCACAATTCCTTCCCTTTGTATCCCAATTAGCCGCAACCTTTTGCCTCGTCAAAGAAGGAATTCCACCGTCGCGAACGGTTAAGCTTTGTCTCCATCTTCATTTCATTAGCCGGAGATGTTCTCCCTTCGGTCCCCGTTCGCTTCGATCGCGGTCTTAAGTTCTAACGAACGCGCTGTCACTATAACAACCGGCTAGATACTCCGCGTCTCTCCGTCATAGTTGGCTTCTGAAGTGGGGTGTGATCGGTTGGCGCAACAGTTTGATGCCGTGACCAGTGCCAACTGATTCGAATACATCCTTCTCCCCTGTCCGATTACGGTATATCAGTGTCCGAGTTCCAAGCCGATCGGAGACTGGCGATACGCCGCCCAGCTGTCTGACCAACCCTGCTCCACGACTACTGACAGTGGAAAATCGTTTCGCCGGCCTGTCCGCCAAGATCGACAGGGTGATCGATCGGCGGCCGTTCAATTTTGTATCATCGGTTCATCTTTATCCGAACAAAGGTCTGAATGATCAGGTTCGGTGAAGATTGGTCAGGCGAAACCACGTTCGTGATATCTCGAAACGGAAAGAGAATAAAGTCGTCGTTTACGAGATTTCATTATCTTACGAGAGAGGATAAAATTCTATCGTGGGTATTAAGCTTGACTTTTTTTCTTTTTTTTTTAAATACAAATAATTGTTAAATTTCATTAAGAGTAGTAATAGATATTCAGAAATTCAATCCATCCGTGATTATGATCCGTTTTTTCGCGTTACGTCGACTACTTCTTTGACACTCTTCATTTTTTAACGCAAGAATCTCTCCTTCTCTCCTTTCAACCTTGGAAACTCGAAGATCGAGGAGAGACTGTTAGTGTATGAAATGGTCGGAGAGAATGTTCGATCCGATATTACAACTGGATAAATACGAGACAATAGTTTTCGAGGATCAAAGAACGCGAGTTTAAGTTTCGATTTAATTAAGAGTTAATTAATTCACGCTCGTTGGCCATCGTCTCTGGATAAAATCCGCAACACTGTTTTCACGGCCCTCGAGCCGGAAACAATCGCGGTACAATACGGTCGATGCGCGAGCCACGCGGAGAGAAACGAGTTCCGGCAACAGTTTCCACGTCGTCCAAGAGTCGTCGTCGTCGCCGTCTCCTTTCGACCCTCGTTTCGATGCTCGTGCACGGTGACCACGGGTAAAGCCACGGGGAACGGCATTAACTTGCGCGGAAATTAATGCCTCGACCCAACGACGACTAACTTAATTACCGGAAAAGCTGGTAATATGCTTAGGATGTGGCGCATAACGAACGCGTGCGCGCCATTTAACTGGCCGCACGAGACATTTTTTTCCACCCCTTTTCGATGCGAGTCTCGAAGCGGCCATTGAGCAAACTTCCACGAGATTTATCTCGTTGTATTTACGTTGAAACGATATTAATCATCTTTTAACGCTTAGAGGCGTTAATTACAGAGTCATTGAATTCTACGTATGTAATTTTCTTTTTTTCAAAATATTTACACGATTCTGCATCGCGACGATTTTCGATAAATGAAATCCTCGAGAAAGGATCGCACAACGTATCCTTTAAGCGATGTCTCTTTTGAAATTGAAACAATCCGTCGAAAAGAGGGACGTAATAGGAAGAACGAACGAGTAGTAAGTAAAATCCTGGAAAAATCCAACGGAAGAAGAATTGCCAAACGCGTATTATATTCCTTCATCTTCTATCATCCATCCCTATTCCTTTGTTTTCCATCGAGGGAAATGGAAAAGCACGCGAAACGAACGGTGTGAACGAAGCCGAATCTTTCGCGAGCGTATTACGAGCGATGCGGAAAACTAGTTACTTGGCCGACGTTTCCTGCCCGTTATTAATTGGAAAAAAGTCGAGCCGTTGTCCCGCTGGCGCCGACACCGCCACCGCCACCCCGAGAACAGCTGCGAGTGGTTCGAGGCTGGAAAAGCGAGCTCATTAAAGCGATAAAATTAATTTAAACCTTCCCGCGCACAATCTAATTATTTTTATCGGCTCACCGAGCTGTATTACTCGTTCGACACGCGTGCAATCCGCGCGGAGGGAGGGAAAATTTCACGAGTCGCGCGAGATGAAAAAGTAAACGCAAGTAAAAAAAAGGAAGCGTTAGACGACAAAGGGAATAATCATTCCACGTATCCTGATATTATATATATTTCTGGGAGATAAATCGAGATACTATACTAGGAATCGAGGCCCAATTTCCAGATTCTCTCTTCCCTTTCCTTCCCTCCCGGAATGCCCTTATTTCGCTGACCGCCGCTTCTTAATCCTTTAACCGCCCCGGGCCGTTTTCCAAGAAAGCCAACGGGATTCTTAGACTTTGGGAAGAATTAAAAAGTTTCCCTTAAGCGCGAAACTCGTGCAGCTCGGATACACGCCGGGAGCGTCGTTAGTCCGCGAGGCAACTTTCGCGATATTGGCTTTCTTCGTTTCCTCGCGAAATAGCCCGTTATAAATAACGAAATCAATGGAACGTTAACGGCCGCTTTTAAACGGCCGATAAAGAACGAAATCGGTCCAATTTCCGAAGAACAGATCCCCTCCGCGGTTAGCCCGAGGAGGGGAATGGGGAGAGATTCACGATCGAATTTATGCGCACAATCCCGCACGGTTAATCCGTATTTTAAAGCAAACGTTATCTAATTTTCACCCTCGCATCTCCTCGCATCGCCTTCTTCTCGTTTCGATCGAAAACATTTCCCTTCGCTCCGCTCCTCCCTTTCCCTATTCCCTTTCTTGTCCGCCTTTTTTCCACCTACAGGCGGCACACAGGCTAATTGCTTCTTGGCTGCGAGTTTGTAACCGCAACGATCGGAAACAGTTGCTTCGTTATTGCGCTTCCGCTCGTCCCTCCCTTTCCTCCTTCTCCTCCTCCTTTTCCTCCTTCTCGATACGTTTCTCGTTCCATTGGAAAGAAAATTCGAAACGTGTATCGGGGAATGGAAGTAGGGCAGTGGGGAAGGGGGATGGTTTTCGCGATGTTTCGAAATTATCGACGTTCCGGATAATAAATTCCCGCAGCTTCTCCACCCGCAGCTCAAAGGTTAATTGGTTCCCGGCCCGTGTACCCGCGATAGGGAAAAGCTTATTTCGTTGTTGTTTCCGCGTTCGGAAACAATCTTTCTTTTCGATCGATCCGCTCGATCGAGCCGTCGAGGGAACGCTCGCCCGATTCCTGAGGAAAGAAAGCAAGAGAAATTTCGCCAACTATCTCCTCTCGTATCCTTACGTTTCCTACAGGCGCCGTCCCTTATGGCGCTAATAAATCCGAGGAATGTCTCTAGTCTAGATTTTTCTTCTTCCCTTCCCTGCTCCATCCCATCTTCCTTCTCCTCACCTTCCAATCCCTCCACCTTTCGACGCGGCAACTAATTGCTTTAAGGCTCGAGACACGGACAGTACCGATCGGCTACGGCTTATTTCATTAGTCCCTCCTCTGCTTACCCATCCTGTTCGTTCCTCTTGCTCCTGTTCTCGACATTTTCCACTTTTCCGTTCGCCCCCTGCTTTAATCCTGCTTACTCGCCGGCGATCCGCGGAATTACGCGGAGGGAAAGGGGGAAAAAAGATGGCAGTGACGACGACCTATCGGCACGGGGCAGAGATTACGAACAAAGCTCCGAGTCTAATCCTCTCGTTCCTTATTAACCGGGGCTGTTTCTTCTTTCCTGCGAACGCTAATCGTTTTTGCTCCCGTGTTTCGTTATGCTTTGTCCCGTGTAAGAGTTTTCCTAAGTTGAAACGAACGGGTGATGTATACGCTCATATGGTATAATCGAGATCGTCGTTGGAGGGTGTGATGGGCAACGTGAATGCTTGACTGATGTATTCTATATATATATTTAAAATCCTATGGGAAATTGTTTGCATTAGTAGTTTTATACGCGATGTAACGGAATTTTCGTTTATACGAACTGAAATTTTATATTTGATTGGGTATGCGCGAACTTTGGCCGAGTTCAACTATCGTTCCAACTATTGGCTATCGTTCCAATTATATGAATGCGATTGAAGATATATATATATATTTTATATTTAATAGTAGAAAAAGTATAATAGAATTCCATTTTATACGAATATCGTTGCAAATATGTTCAATAAAAAATCTAATCCTAGGGTATTATAATTTTTTTTTTTTTAATTAAACGTTATTATACCGAATAATAAGATTTCGCGTATGAAGGAGGATTACACGAAACATTCACTTTTATATATATATTATAATGACGTATCAAATATTACAAATTTCGAATGCAAAATAATTACCCGATATTGATGGATTAATTATTTACTTATTTTGTACCGATATATATATATATATATATATATATATTCCCAATTATATTATACTATAAATAATTTTCACGTAACTGAAACTGGAATAACACGATTGTCTTTCGCGTTGTGAAAATTAATAAGCCGTTGAAATTTCGTTCGTATAGAAAGAAACTGCGATTCGTCGAACGACAGACAATTATCAATTTTCTAATTTTCAATTTTCAATTTTTACTCTCTCCTACAAATTACAACTTACCTCGTTTTATATATAAATTCATATATAGATCTCATCGTATATTTTGTCGCCAATTTTTCGATATTTTCAATCTTCACGATCGTTTCGAAGGGTGATTTCGCGACGATTTGGAAATTTGAAAGAAGAAAAGCATTTTGATCCAAGGAAGATGGCAGACGGAGGACTGACTCGGAGATAATGACCGTGGTGAATGGAGTATCACGTACGACCTACATGCCGAAATCAATCGAGCGAGTCGAGGATGGGACAGCTCGAGGAGTGGACGCTGATCCACTTCCGATCTCGGCCCAAACGGCATCGGCCACAGGGATTCGCGGGACACGGGGATTCTGATTCTGATTCCCGCGACATTTTCACGCTATCTCTGGCAGCATATCGACAGAAAACGTCACCGCGAGTCGCTTTCTTTTCCCCTTCGACTTGTCGCGATTTCCGCCGAGTGTATCTTTAAACAGACGCGAGAAGACAAAGAATCGTTAATTATTCTCGTTTCGAATCGAATAGAAAGAGAGAGAGAAAAGATCCTTAAATTCAAGAATATTCTGTCATGGCGCAAAAATTAAGTCACTATTATTATTATAAATTAATAAATATATCTTTCATTGTAAATCAATCAAATTTTTAGCTCGAATAGATCGTCCATATTCAACTATGCTCTCCTCCCGCGGATGGAATTTTTCTGGCAAACCCCGATATACCTTAACACGTGACTCGATTTCCCTCGATCGGCAAGGATGATCGCACGTACGACGTTATTGCGAATTTAACACGGCCTAATCGAGCGTACGTTCTATCGGGTAATATTCCGGCTAGGTGGCCGAGGCTTCCCTAGCTACTCCACTTTTTAACCCGTTTCCGATCCCGTTGAAATTTCAACTCGTTTCTGAGGATATCCACCGACACCCACCCATATAACCGCGCACGTTTTACGGGAATTAATATTTACGCGGGTAAAAATCGAAGACGTAAAGAATGATTGGAGGGGAAGGGAAGGGAGAAAAATCCAATATCCGGGTAAATGTTGTTTTAAACGGTTACCTCGGTGTACGAGAGAAATTCAAATTGAAGAATTTGCCTTTCGTTTTGCTCGTGCGTTGGAGGGGATCACGCGGTTTTTGCACCGGATCAGTCATCCGTTGCAACGGTTTCACCTTTCGTTTTCACCACTCGGGACGCGTCTTTTACGTATTCCGTCTTCGTGATGGAATATGAAATGCGAACGGCCGAACGGTTTCTCGCCTTTCCACCATGATCCACGGTGTAATATCTCTCTTTTCGGTTCATCGAGGGGAGAGGAGGGGAGAGGAGATTCGTGTACCGAATCTGATCGAATCCCCGCTGCGAAGCAGGGGGATCAATCAGAGACGTGCGTTTATTTTGGAACGGGAGAAAATAAGCCGTCATCGTTTATTGGATATTACCGATCCCGGATATCGAGTTTAGTTTGATCGAGTTGGTAAAGTTAATCAAGTTCATCGATGATTCCGTCGCCTGTTGACACGGTGGAATCACGTTCCTATGGATCGGATTTTAGTATGGATGTTTGATTAATTGAACCGAAGGCAAATCGAAGGTGTGGCTTTTGTCGCCAGAAATATCATCGAGCGAAATTTTTGTAATACGCTTTTTGTATATACATAACAATGAAATAACGGAAGACGGAGTCGGATTAATACATTCGTAATTTCGTGTTTAAAATATAACTCGTTAATTATTTTTGTGAAAAAAATGAGTGGAAATTGAATATCGCATGGCGAATAGAAAGGATTTTTAATTTTTTACGAGTATATAGGTTATATAGGGATCGTGTAAAGATCAATTTTACTTTTTAAATTTATGTACACGCTTTTTTTTTATATACTACGCTATCGATATCGTTCTATACCAAAAAATTTCCGCTATAAATAAAAAATAGTTTAGCGAGTTTTTATCAGAAATGATCTATGCTCCTGCGTTCTATCCCCAATAATACGAAGAATAATAACATCAAGTTATTTCTCTCTTCTGTACAAATATACCGCGATTTTTTTTACGAATCACTATTTTATACAATATTAATTGTGATTAATATTAATATTATATTTAAAATTTACGTAAAATTTATTAACATTATTATGCATTTATGATCGCGAACATTTATCGAAACTATCGGCTTGTATGAATTTCAATGAATGAAAACGTAAAATCGTATGTAAATCGTGTATCATTAGAAGGTTATACCGATCCTCTTCCTAGATATTTCCTAAAATCGTAGCCACCATTAATTTCTTCTTTTCATTCCCGTATCACGGACGAATCGAAGTTTCTTCCGCGTATACGATTGTTATCGTTCCATCTTACATCTCCCGGAAACGTGCAATATTCCTCCGTATCCTCGATTACCCGAGAAAGAGATTGCCTGTACGAGAGCCGATGTCCTCGTTAAAATATCCTTTTTCGCTCAAATTCGAGCAACTGATCCCCGTTTCCCATAAAACGCTTACTCCGATATTTCCGCGTCTTTAAACCATCGAAATTGCTTCACCTCGTTTCAATACACGGTGAACTCACTCGTTGCTCTTTGCGTATCAATTTTCAATTCCATCCTTTCGATCTTGCAACAAAACTTGAACGGTTATTCACAATGTTCGGTGCCATGGATTTTTCCTCAATGGATTTTCTCTCGAGTCTTTTCTTTTTTCAATATAATACGAAAGAAAAAACTTCAAAAAAGTACGCGTCAACTGCTCGATTAAACGATCGAGGAGCTCCCTAAATGTTTTTATGTTTTTTAAGTATATTCCGCGCAGAGCGTTTAATTTTTTACACTTTTTTGCAATTCATGTTTAAAAATCTGTTGGAATTTTTGATCGTCTACCGAGAACTTGGTCGAAAAGAATAGTAAAAAAAAGAAAAGAAATTAATAGAAACAATTGATAAAATTTGTACGAAATTTCAGTCGATTCTTATCAAAACAGTTCAACAATTATTATTCTTTCCTCGAGCGAATGTACGAAATGAAAGAATCGAGATTTTAATCTGATCTGAATAGGAAAACGGCTCGATTAAAATTCCAGATCGACGTACGATATACGTTTTATTTGCTGTTAATCGCGAAACCAACTCTACCATCGAGTCTCTCACACGAGTTGACACACGAGTTTTGCTTGAATCCCGTTTTCAAATCGGCCATTTTCGCCGGAAATATCAAAGTGACCGCGCGTTCGACGGAAACAAAAGAAGCGAGCGGAAGAGAAGCTAGGGGCCAGGTAGCGGCGACGCGATTCCAATGGAGGGAGGTTTTTTTCGCGGCACCTCTTCTCCCTCCCGACGATTTACGATCCTGGTGGAAAAAAACCTCCTCTCTTGGCAGGAAAATTTTAACCTGCCAACTGTGCCGCACCCGTGACCCAGATATTCCCCATGCTGAACGCGCGAATCGTCCGGGATTTACGAGTTCGCATCGACACGTGACGCAATTAAGCGACGCGATTTTTCATCGCCATAAATTCTAACCTGATCGAATCTGGCTCGGATCGTGCATCGACTCGAGAAGGAATATATTTGATTCTGTAGTTGGCACGGCCAAAAGAATTCTTTCCAAAAATATATTCCCCAATGTATATACCTCAACACGTATATCTCGGCATATAATTGATATAAATCACGCTACTTTTACGTAAACTATTATCGCGTTTCATCGAGAATTCATGATTTTTCTCGCGAAAAAGATTAAAAATGAAAATTCGCAAGAGTTAGTTTGCGAATCCGTCTCGGATATCCAAAAACATTTCTCGCAATATCGCGTTGATATAGAAAAGTGTATATATATATATATATATATATATATATATATATATATATATATATACACACACTTTCTTTCATAATGCACAACCGATATCTCTCAGCAACGAGCTAGCTTTTTTCCTCCCCACAGCGTGTACCGTTTGTCGTAGAGACCTCGATAGACAGTCTCTCGTCCCCGATAGTATAAAAGGGTTAAACGAACTTTACACCGTACAATTACCAAACTATTTCAACCCTCGAGAATACGTGTTTCGGTATATTTTCCACGCGAGCGAGCGCAAATTTCTTTATACCCCTCTCTCAGCCAACTTCTGGGTCGGCAACCTCATCTCCGGCTCGTTTAAGCGTGCAAATGGCTCCCTCCCTCCCTTTCCTCCCTCCACTCGAAGGAGGAGGGAAAGGAAAAATCGTTTGGAAACGAGACCTCCCCCGATAACGCTAGATCGACCTATTACGGAATTATTGTTAACGTATTCCGTCCGCGTCTATGTCATTTGGTAAAGTTCCAATCTTCGCGTCCTATTGTCGCTGCGCGGCGCAGACAGTGGCAATTACCGGCCAATTAAGCCACCTCCGCATCCATTCGCCACCCTTCGTCCTCTGCCCATCCCACCCCTTCGACCATCCACCAAACCTCTCATCCTCCGCTATTTTCGCCGCGTCACCCGGAACACCGAGGGAAACAGAGGGAAACAGAGAGCGAGTGCGCGTCGCTTAGACACACTGTCAACCGCGTCCAATTCCCGCGTATATATTCGACTTGCCAAAGGTGACGATAACGTTATCTCCTCTTTCTCTCCGTTTCCCCCGCGTTATAGCACGTTATAGGATGTTTAATCGTTTTCCATCATCCTGTTTCGCGGCCAAACGTAAACGAATTTCCCGCGAGGATTGAATATCGTGATTGGGCAACATCTGGATCATCTGCCTTTTCTTTTCTACATCGTGTATGATTGTCCATCCAGCGCGTACAAGTTATTTTAAATAATAAAGTCAGTTATGGATACTTAGGAAATAAAACGAATGTATAGATAGTCGAGTTATAAAGGATGTCTCCAAAATTAACGCAAGATTTGAATTAAAGAGAGTTTTTAAAATATTATTTTTAAAATATTGTTGTTGTATCGTATAACGCTCTTTTACTAACCCTTCTTTTTTCAGGGTTGCCAACAACTTAATGCAAAAATGGCGGCAAATTCAAATCTTGCGTTAATTTTAGGACACCCTTTATTAGCATCGCGTATACGTTAATAATATCATATAAATCGTACCGATTTAAATGCTCGACGATGAAATCCGAATTATATCATCGATTCGCAGTATTTTTCCGTTAAAAACGTTACAACACCACCTTCCCTTCTACTTTTAAAGTAGAACCTTGACGGAATCGCAATCATCTTTGGACGCGTGGATAATCTCGCAATCTCGTCCAGAATTTAACGAAGATTACTTTGGATTACTTGGTCGCGAGAACTACCACCATCTTGCGAACTTCTTCTACACGTAGACGCTTTGATCTTGTACACGACTTGTCAGCTTCTGCACGAAAACAATCCGTTATGGAATATCGATTGCCACGCAACGTGGGATCGTGGGAGGAGGAGAGGGGAGGCTGGAGGCGATGTTCAACCACCCTCGTGTCGCGACAGAGAAGCAACGCTCCCCCATGAATCTTGATGAATTCTTTATGAACAGGTTTGCGGTCCGCCCCTCTCTCTCTCTCTCCCTGAACCTCTTCGTGAATTTACCCCTCGAAGCGTTTTTTCGGGACAGTGTTTGCCACTTTGAAAGTGGTATTTTTTCAAGAGGTGAAACGAGAGTCCGAGTTGCCGAGATGGGACACGCCGATTGCACGCTTGTGTCCTCCATTATGTGAATCGCAAAAGAATTTTTAAGCAAGATATGTTTGTTCGATCGAAAGATCCATATATTCATCGCGATCAAGATTATTCCACGCTTTTTTCTTCTACCGATTCTCGACAATACTCTCGACTCGAGTGTTTATTACACGAAGTGATTCAAGTTTGATCGGGAAATTTTAATAATAATTCAAAGATAAAATTATTGCAAAAATTGAAACTATTAAAATTGATATTTCTATTAACGATTCCTTCGTTTACTTTGTACGATTCCATCATTTGTTAAGATTTTCGAGATTTCGATTCGATTCCAATATAAAAAGGAAACGCTGGAAATTGTATCGAAAATTATAACTCATTACGATATACAATTTACTTGTTCGTAATGAGATAAACGATGAAACGTTATTCAAAACGATATATCCAAACTTGAAACTTTGAATCGATGCACGACGCACGATATATTTATTACTTTTTAACAGAATTTTGAAATCGGAATAACTTTTCATCCGCAACGATCTAATTTAATATTTCCAACACATACACCCACGTTTGCCGAAATTAACGATTTATTTTTCGTATTTAAATGAACGAAAATCGAAGGAGGCAACGTCTGTTGAATATTTATGCGGGTATATATAAATTAGGTGGAAATTTCGGTGAAATCTGGTAACAAGTTCGAAAGGGATTGATCGAAGTTGAACGATGGAAGATGGTGGCTACGTCCACGAGAAGATAGAATAAGTTTTCCCGGGGTATTCCCACGGAGCTACGTCGGAATGACTTTGACGAGGATGAGAAACGAACGACGTCCCAACAAACTCCCTTATATTCCTTTATATCCGGAAACAAACGTTCCTCCGACGTTGGTCGTAAAAGGGACGAGGAAGAAATTGATTTCGATTGGGCCGCGTGGAAATTGTTCGATGCCTTCTCGTTCCTCCCGCGGATCAATTCTGGCCAAAGCTCGTAAATAGCTTTAGAACGTCGGCTTAGATCGCTCACAACGATTCCTTAACGCGGCCAATCCTCGAGATCGTCCCTATTAGCTTCCACATTTCGACCAACGAATTTCAACGAAATTCCCTAAAATCTTTTCAACAATTTTCTTTTCTCTTTTTTTAAAAGTTCGTGAAAAGAGTTAGCGTCAACGATATAAAATTCCAAGTTCACATTAATTATATCAATCAATGATACAAAATGCGAGACAAGTTCCAATTTATTATTTATCACGTGAGAGTGATTTTATTATCAAAATATAATATCGTTTGCATAAAGGTGACGAACGATAATTACACCAATCGAATCAAAGTTTCAGAATCGAAGAATCGATCTTTGAGAAATAAAAAAAAAAAAGAAAAAAAAAAATCACCACATTTATCTCAATATATTTGCACAGATGCAAATTATTCAATCTTGGATCAATGGAACGATGGACGATGGCTACGCAATGGCTATTCAGAATTGATAGGTGATCCGGACAAGAGTGAGCTCGACTTCATATTCGTCGAGGCGTGTGCATGGCGGCTCGGTTTCTCTCCTGGTGTTCGATCGACGTGTAATTAACAGGAGAGAGCTAACGATACGGGATCGCGGGTTGCCGTAAATCCAGCGACGCAAACTGACGCGTGTCCGACCGGCTCAAGATCAGATACGTCCGTTCAGATGCGGGGTATCGAAACGTGGATATGCAAATATACATGATTTATCCCCGTTTCCCTCCTATAATTCACCGCCCTTGATAATTGTCGCGCTTATTCTTCGCCGATGTCCAATCAATCCACATTATTACGAAATCATTGAAATCACCGTGAAATCATATTTCCGTTTCAATTTCGTCCCGTCGAAATTATTATTCCACCATGAAATAAAGTATTCGCCCGACTTGTCGGAAGAGGCTCTTGTTCGACGATCGATAAAATTATAATTCCAAATCCCCTTGCATCCTCTGACGCAAATTTGTAACAAACGAGAGAGAGAGAATATAATAATCTCGACTCATCCGAGTTTCCACGTCGTCTAACGAGGAGAAAGTTGGCTTGCGAGATTAACCAGAAAGGAAACACTCGGTCGATTTTCACGCTTTCGTCTTCTCTCCGCGAATCTTGACATTCCTTCTCACTACGTCTTTCGATTTCTGGAAAGTGTCTGGAAAACCGGCACCCGTAAATCGTATCAATTTATTCCAATCTTCGCGCCGGCTAATGGAAGCCGAGGTTCTTGCACCGTCTCCTTCCCTTCCTCTCTCTCTCTCTGTCTCTTCCTTGTCCGTCTCCTCGCTGTTGCGCTCCTTTCAAGACAGGAGAGAAAGACAACCGTTGGGGAATCCAGGCTTGCTCTCTAAACGAGGGTTAATGAGCCACCGTCGAGACCTTTCCCTCCAACGCGATATTTTATCGTTTATTCTGCCCTCGTTACCCACCGAACCCGGCGTAAGAATTTCTCCGTATCCCTAGAAATTACCATCCTCCTCCCCTTCCCTCTCCGCCCTCCCCTACACCATCGACCGGTACAGTGATTAGAGGAAGGAAACAGAGTCTTGTAACCCTCGGTGATATTTTTCCCTCCCTCGCCGGTAATTAACCATGTCGGGGGATCTCTTGCACGCTCGAAACACGCTAACGAACGTTTCTTCGTTACGAGATCCCTCTCTATTTTTTATCATTCTCTCTTTTTTCTTTCTTCTTCTTCTTCTTTTTCCCCGAATATATTTAATCAAACCGAAGCGCTCCGTTTCTCCCTTCTTAGCTAAGACTAAGAAATCGAAACCCGTTAAACCCAAGGTAACTGAAGGAGGAGAGTGGAAAGATCCACTGGCTGTTTCATATCGCAAATGAAAGCCCCGGTCTCTTCTCGGTTCGATTCCCAGCGTGGCCTCTCCTCTCCTCTCGAGAAACTTCCGACCAAGAGTTGTTTTATATACTCGCGGCGAAACTTTTCTCCGTGCTTAGATTCGCACGCTCTTTGCTCGCCTCCTCCTCCTCCACCGCCTCCTCGACCTTCCTTAATACCCTTGAAAGATTGCACCACCCGCGAGACGAAGCGATAGGAGAAGGTGGCACCGCGCGATCCATGCCTGGTCCATTAACTCGAATGAGGGAAGCTCCAAAGATTACATCCTCGATCGCGTATCAACCAAATTCCACGAATTCCACGAATCGTGGAACCCGCGATCGATGAACCATGCAACCTTGCACGATTTATCGCCATCATTACAGTGATATACACACACTGGTTCAAAGAAAAAGTCACTAGACGAAGTAAACCAGTTTCGAGTATATCCAGCTTCAAATCGTTTCTTGCCACAATTGTGAATTTTGTTATTAAGTTCGTTAATTTCTACTTCTTCAATTAATCCCTGTTTACCCAATTTATTCATTCGCTTCATTTTCATATCAATTAATATATATATCGATTATTATATTAATTTTGGCAAAAAAAATATCGCAAAGCTCTTCTGGCCGAATTATTTTCATCGTATCAGAACCATGGCACCGGTGCCCAACGAATACGCACAATAAAATCAGGAAAAAAGCCAATCACATGACTAGTTGAAACTATTTGACCTAGTTTTGGCAACGCGTCGGCCCAGCCTAGATGGCAGAGGAGGAGGAGGAGGAGAAGGGTGGCCGATGCGAGCGGTAGCTGCGATGGGAAAAAAAGGTTTCGATCGGTGTTGCTCGCGATTTTTCATCGGAGGGATGATATCGGCCACTCTCGTCCGCCGCGAGACCATTTTCACCGCTTAATACTTTCGTCCTATCCGCCCTTCCTCTTCCCATTCGCAACCCTTTCGCCGCGATATCATCCCGATGTCACCGATATCTCTCGAACCCTACCCGCGGATGAAAATGGAATATCAGCCCGGAATCCATAATCCCGAAGGGTAATATAGAAACAACGAGTGGAGACTCTTTTCGCAATTTATTGCCGCTATCATATGTATTTCTATTCTCGCGAAAACATCGCCAATATTCGTAATTTTTTTTCCATCGAGGAGAGCCCTTTGCTCCAATAAAGTGAACAATTCGTCGACGATTGAATTTTCTAACTGAGATTAACAATAATTTTTGCCACGAATTATTACTCGTCGTTTCTGCACGTTCGATTCGATCATTGAATCAAAGGTGTCGCGCGTAAAATCGATCGTTCCACCGAATTCGCGAAACTGGAGAATTGTTCGTTGTCGGTGTTTGCGGCGGTGGTGGTCGACTCGACGACTTACGCGCGTCACGTGACAGCACGCGTCAGGTCGCGGCACGCATCGTCGGATTTCGGTCGGCGAGAACAACGGCGGGATGGCGGTGAGGGGAGGGAGGATAGAAAGGGAGGAATCGAGGCGGAACGAAAGGGGACCTGCATGTAATTAACAAGCTCAGGCATTAAGCTCCACTCTGCATGATGAGTCACGTAATTCAAAGCTTAATGCGCGGCTATCTATATGTATGTATATCGAGTCGAGGCATCAGGCATCCATCGTAGCCAGGCTGGAAGAGAGTAACCGACAACGGATCCGACATCCGCGCTAACCGAGGCTCGAGCGAGCGAGCGGACCGACCGTCTCTCGGCGGCGTCGCTCTCCATGCATATGCAAACGGTTGCCTCGCTATTTGTTGGATGTTTCATCGGGATCTGGTTAGACAAACTGCATCTGCATCAACTATCCCACCAGGTACTGGCTTTCCTCCTCGTTTCGAAAAGAGAGCTGCCTCCGTCGGTGTCGGAGTCCCAAACTGGATTGTCGAGTCGAAAATTGATAACGATGATTCGCCGAGTTTATTTGTTCAGTTAACCGTGGTTCGCGCTCGTTAAGGTTTCTGCGAAAATTACCATCCATTTAATATCATCTTGTAACTTAATCCAATCAATCCTCGTACGTTTGTTTCGATCTTTCGAATCGATCTTTTAAAGGCGATCATCGCTTTTAGGTAGCGCATCTCTGTTAAAACATGTTGGTTTTTTATTCGTGTTTCCTCCAAGAGGAATTCGTTGACTTTTCCATTCGTTGTCGATACGTAACGACACGATTAAAACTTTCACGTATCTCGAAGCGATAAAGTAAGCGGTAAAACAGTCGAGAGTCATCGCTATTAATCACTCCCAATATCCATTCATCTTTCGAAAAGTTGTACTCGAATTGCAGAACGCACTTCGTATATACATCGACGTAATAATCTTCATCGAGACGTTTCCACATCGGCTCCGTCATAAATTTCCCGTACGTATCGCGTCCGTTATCGGTCGAGAACGTTTTCTTTGTAAACGTGGGACGGTGATTCGAACGGACAGGGGTAGCCGAGGAGGGAAGTGGAGCGCGAAATCGGCAAACATCGTTATCATAACAGAGTCGCAACAAACGCGACGCAAAAGATACAAGATTGGCGCGAGGGAAAAAGGGGTTAAGAATTTCGATCGTTTTTTGCGCCACTCGATCCAACTCGATAATAAAATCGAGGGGAAAGCGGCTTATTGCAAGTCCTCGTTCCGCTCCATTTCGAGCCGCGTTTGTGGAAGAAAGCGATATATACCGTGGATCGAAACGTTGGAGGGCCCTTCGAAAACGTATCAATTTCTCGCTCCCCGATGAAAGAAGTATCCGTATCGGTTCCTCTTTTCCTCTCTGCCTGCGCGGCAAAATCAACCATCCCGCGCTTCTTCCCTTCGCTCTCTCTAGAAGAATATTAATTCATTAGCGAGGGAAGATTGTTCTCAGGGGTGGATCGATGAAATTAGACGCGACGTATATATGAAATTCCAACGTTGATGTTTGTTTCGAATATCGAGAGGATTATTCGCGTTTCGATTCGTGCAAGATTCGAATTTTTTACGAGATTGTCCGGGCGAAGCGGACAATCGCGACGTGGTATAGCGGCCGCTCTCTCGTCTTCCGGTTTAATTGAATCCTGTGAAACCGTACCGATACAAAGAGGAGCAAGGATTTTCAGACGATGAAACAGTTTCGAAACAATTTCTCGGGTGTCGATTCTGATGATACTGCAACAGATACTGCACACTGTCGAAAAGTTGAAATAAAAATGTGTCACGTACGTCCAAATATTATCCATTTCTCTAACGTTGCGATTTATCGAGTTAAGCAATCGAATCGATCGCGTCTGTGCAACGAATCGAGAGATTTCTTTTCTGTTAATCCTGACACTGAAAAGAATTTATCGTTATCCGTCATGATTCTTGCGCCTTGACTGTGATTAAAAGTCATTTTTAAGAATCCGGACGAGGATTTTTTCGAGCGACAAAGACGGGCGAAAATTCGGCTCGTTAGAGCGACGAAGGGGAGGGGATGGCGGGAGTTGGAAAAAAGGGGGAAATTTCTTGGCAGAACGTACAAATGTATATCGCGCGCGGAGGATCAAACGATCTGGCGGGACGGAGAGAAAAACGGAGCATTGCACTTTGTGGCAAAGACCGTCGATAAGTCACGCCGGTTTCTTTGACCGATTCCATCGGAGGGCTTACCTTTCCTTTCCACGGATCCCCGCGTTTTGAATAATTCTTTTCTCTTCCCTTACGGCGCTCCCCGTGTTCGGTATCGGAATTTCTTTTTCCGCGGCCGACTAATGCACCCTTTATTACCCTCGACGAAGCGACAAAAGATTCCACTCGTATCGCTGCAATTAATTCCTATCCTCGAGGAGGCTTGCATTATGGAAATAAATACCCGGGGACGATTTGTATTCGCGGTTTCAGACTCTCCTGGCAAAAGGACGGCCGAGAGATCAGACGTCGAGGCGGTTGCTATTTTTTCTTCTTCTTCTTCTTTTTTCTTTCTTTCTTTCTTTCCTTCCTTTTTTTTCGATGTAAATAACTACAGTCGGTTACAAAAGTCTTTGGTTTTGTATTCAGAAACAAGAATGATTCGTTGTTATAAAATGTAATAATGGTTTCGAGGGGATGAAATCCTTAAAGTTCCGATATATTTCTCTTTGTTTCTTCTTTTTTGTAATGTAACTTCACAACGGTAGCGCGAGATGAAACGAAATTATGAATTACAAAAAGAAAAATATTTCAGTGGTCAATTATTCTGCCAAGAGAATATTCGTCGAGAAACGCGAAATACGTAAGATTAAGATTTTCGTATATTCAAGAAGTGAATTTCCTTGTAAAACGTACCAAGATTTTCATCCCTGTACCTCTCTGCAGCTGTAATATCGTTTTACAACCCTTTGATCCTCGATAACTGTTATTATTATTCTTAATCTTATTATTCTTTTTCATTCCCCGCATTTCGTTTCCACGCACGCACGAAATTCTTTTCCACTCTCTTCCAAGATCTGTTCTCGAATTTACGTTGTTTTTCTTTACGCTGCCACGATTCGATCCGTGCGGGAACGCATCTCTACCCGCCCAGTCATAACTTTTCAATGTCGCTCGTCGCGCAATTTCCGCCTCTAGTCATTCATCGTCGCGATGAAATGCACGCTCCCCCACCCTTCCCCCCCTCATTCTTTTCAACTTGATCGTTGTTTTCCCTGAATCGCGGATGGTCGACGATCATTGCACCACGTTACATACTCTCCGTTATTATTATTTTGTTCCATAAACTCGAACGAACCGCATCATTTCAATCCTTTTTTTTCCATCCTTCTTTTTCTTCTTTTCCATATTTTAAAGAGATCGACGAGATTCTTTGAGATCGAAAACGAAATGTACATACCAATAGTGACTCGATAATGAGTTTGAACAGGATATCCTCGACATCCAATTACAAAACATATATATATTCTACAAGAAAGGCGTATAAAGAAATCCAATAGCAGCAACGATTAATACCACTCGTCAACTCCAATCTTCCAACTTCAACCCCTCCCCTCCATATTTGCCCGTATACTCGTCACATTCACGCCCAATAGTACGAACAATAGTTTTCACCCTCTCCTGGATCGAATCCAGCCATCGAATAATCGAATAAACCAACCATTGACCCATTTCCTTGGATTCGCAGGTATTATTCCTCTGAAAAAATGAACTTCTCTAGACGCTCGAGGGGAGGGGACGCTGAAATCCTAATGCCATTATGTACACGCGTGTGTATTTTTCCCCGGTACGTATCGATCGTGGAAATTCTCTCCCTCCCTTCCTTCGTATTTTATCTTCGTGTTTATTCAATCCTCCGAGTTTTCGAACGTGTTGCGGACAAGCCGGTGGATCATAACATTTTGTAATATTTACCCCCGCATATTTATTTATTCCGTTTTATCCCGATGGCCGCCGCTTTTTTCCTCTTTTTCGTTCGATAGATCGTAACGTCGATCGAGAGAGATCGAATCGGTCCGGATATTTCCTAATTTATATTCGAAAGCGTCCGCGGTCGCGCGACGTGACACGGATTCCCCGCCGATACAATATTTATCGCGACACGTCCCGTCGTCAAATAATTGCTACCCGTCCGACACCTTTGTGCTGGTTGACGCGCGGCTCAAAACTGGCCCCATTGTTTCAATGTCCGTGGATTGACGCGTAAAGGGGTGGTGCAGAAATCCGCGTGTTGGAAAGAGATCCTCTCAGTTTTTTTTTTTTTTTAAATCACCAAGTTTTTTGGAAATATACGAAGGATCTTTGAAAATTTTACTCGTTTCATTCGATATTCGCGTCATTTGCTACGTTGACTCATTTATTATCCGATAAAAATCACCGTGGTAATTAATAGATGTTAAGATTCAATGTGGATAGCCAGCTATTGTTCAGCCAACATTGGTGGGCCTTCATTCAGGGCATCACGCCCGATCTCGTTAAGACTTCTTTGTTATAAATCATTTCACGAAGCTAATTGCCTTCGAGGATCTTTCTAAATTCATTGTTTCCAAGAGATCTATCCTTAATTTTTGAATTGGGGATGAATTAAAGGAGCTTTTGAAATATTTGTAGGGTAAATCAACTCCTCATCCTTTCGAAATTTTTAATATATTTATAACCCGAACAATATACTTGTGAAAAATGAAACTGAAAGTATTCGAAATACAAATACTTTTAAACGAATGCAGAAATGTTTAACCAGAAGCAGAACATGCTCTTTAACACCTCGATTAATTAATCTATGAATGTCACAGCCTCGCACATCTCACGAGATCTCTCTATTTAACACGACAGATCATATTATATTTCTGAATTATCCTATCTACACCCTTCATCCATGTCATTCGAGGGCGGATAAAAATTCGAAAGGAAAATTGTGTGGATCTCGTATCAGTTTCTCCTCTTCTCGCGAATCACGGATCGAAATCGATCTCTCGTCTCGACAATGAGAGCCCCGACGAGAAGTATTCCTCCGTTTTCATCGAATTAACTTGGGCTACTTGTTTGCGTTCCGCTCCGAGCGTTATTTGAACAACGCTCCCCCCGTTTATAGAAGTTAGAGGCTTTGGGGCCAAGCATACATAGCAGCGTCGGTCGAAACACTCGCAGGGTAAATTCGTCCATTATCGAAGAAAGGCTGAGCTTTGTCGAAAGAAGATTACGTTGGAACGTTAAAGATATAACGGTGGTTGGCTGATCACAGAGATCGATCAATCGACAGAGTGCACAGGATGAGCGCGCAAGCAAATTTTTATTTTCTTTTAAATTGTGTCGCTGCACGCGCCTCGCGAGGAAAACAGGTTGTACAAATAAAAGTAGCAAAAGTTTTTCAAATAAAATATCGAATAAGTATCATCGAAGTGATATCATTCTTGGAATAATTTCATTTGCGCGTAAAAAAAATTGTTTGAGTATTTCCATGGATCAAAATGATGGTTTAAAGTTTTCTTTTTTTTTTTTGAAACGCTCTTTAATATCATCGTCTCTTGCTTCGCGTTGTTCACGTCTCGTAAATGTCCTCTCCGCGCGACATTTTTTTATCTTCCAGAATAAAAAGGAGTCGCGCAGTCGGGAGAGAGCAGATCGAAGAAGAGAGAGAGAGATTCTCGAGGATAAGGGCCGATGTGCGAATGTGCTGTACGTTTTCAAATTGACGACACGAAGCAAAAAACGTGGCCACCAACAAATAACCGCTTTTAAAATTTAAAAACAGTAATAAAAATCGCTCGTAAATAAAGCTTATGCTTAAACTGCTTATGAAGTAGAATAAAAAAAAAAGGAAAAAAATATTTCAACTTCTGTGACTCGAAATCTTTCTTACGAAGCACAACACAATACAATATTTGCTTCTTCAACGATTCAAACAATGATGGATCAGAACTAGTTTTTCCATTCTCGTTGTTCCTCGATGACGATCAGACTTCCAACCTCGAGTTCGAGAAAACAAAAAGCACGATTCTCGGCTGATGTTTTCGTCCAACGTGGAGAGTAGCCGGAGCCAAACCACCGATGAAAAATTAGTCGACGTCGAGGTGGACGACGCTTTTCCACCCTGGAAATCTACCGAATGCATTCCCACTCGATTCGTTTGCCGGGTCATTAGTAACCCTCTTTGTTTCTTTCCACCACCAACGCCCGTAGATCAGATACGCCCACTGTCGGAAGACATCCACCACCCCCGTTCATCCTTGTTTTCGAATTCGAAACGCGCGGCTTCGAATGAAATATGTTCGTTCGAACAGAGGAGGATCCATCCATTTTTTTCCCCTCCACCTTCTCGCTTTTAACGCTTTCCAAGACTCGCGTTTCAAAACGCGATTTCAATCAATCCCCCTCCCCTCGTTCGTACTTTTACTCGTACTCCAACTTAATCAATTCCACGAAAGAGGAGGAATCCACCGATGAAGTTTAGAGAAGCGACGAGATTCCGTTTCGATTCCGTTTTCTGGCACGCGTGACTCGTCCAATCGATCCTCCTCGAGTCGAGATACCATTGGAAAAAAGGAACGTGATTCGATGAATAAATCTCTTTTCTTCAACGAGAAGTTTTTTTTTCCTTTCCACTATTTTCGCGACCATTATTAATTCTATCGCCACTATTATTGTATTTACGCTAGAGCTACGTCTAACAACGTGGAGAAACAAATCTTTCTCATCGATAAATCCCTAAGTCAGTTCCTCCTTCTTCTCTTAATTTTGTTTCTCCTCTTCGAATCCGTTAAATTCTTCAAATCTTTCGAGGATCGTAAGATGAAACGACGATGATACGAAAGCGAATGGTGAATAAGTGATGGTTTTCAGTTAGCTTTGGAAGATGACGTGGCAACGAAGACGGGAACGAGAGAGAGAGATATATATATATCGATTATTTCCCCGCATCGGGAAGATTTTCCATTACTTACAGGTTACGGGATCTTTCCGAGGAAATTAAATTTTATTCGGACGCGTGGGGAATTCCCGCAGGACGATTGATCCCGTGCAAGTTGAATCGACGAGACAGAAAGGGATAGGTTCCGTCGAGATACGTATTTGTTCTCAGGCCGATATATAATTATCAGGCTGACGAACGCCGCTACGTGACTTCCTTCCACCTCTCGGGGATTTCAAATTTCCCGCTTCGAATCTGGCTTCCAAGCAGGTCGCTCGCTCGTAACGGTCGATAACTTTTTACCTCCGCGCTTGTATACCCATCTCTCTCTCTGTTGATGAGTTTCAATCAGTTTTAACGGCGAGGATTTTGGAGGAATTTTTTTTCGTCGTTTCGCGAAAAAAAAGAAAAAAGCGTAAATCTTTTTTGCACGGATTTATATTCTTTTCGGTCGATATCTTTTTTATAAAAAGAGCGATAAAAAAATATTGCCGCGAAGGGACAAGAACAAACGATCTTTATTTCAACCATACCATATCCGTAATAATTTTCTCTACTCTGTCGATCCAATTCGTTTTCAACTCGTGTTCGAATATATCGGGTCTCGAACAACCGGTTTTTTAAGTTTATCGAGTGTGTCAACCACGATAATCGTCACACCGGAATTCTATATTTTTATTTTCTCCACGTAATTTGTTCAACAATTTTAAATTGCTCGCCTCTGCCATTTTGTTATTCCTCTTCGCCATAAAAAAAGGAGGAAGAAAGGAGAGAGAAAAAAAATGGGAAAAAAGGGAAAAATAATAGTCCCTTATATTTTCAACGCGTCCCCTTGGACGCGCATATTTTCAACCGGTAGCGGCAGGGTTAGGGCGCATCCTTTCCAGAGTAATATACGCGCAGACAGGCGCATCGAACCTTTTCAAAGTTGGATTTCCGGGCTACACTCTGGCGTCATTTGCATTTGGTAAAAAGCACGCGACACCGGCAGACTAACGCGTAAAAATTGTAACGCGCGTGCATACGTTTCGCGAAAGAAAGAAAGAAAGAAAGAAAGAAGAGGAGAGAGAAAGAGAGAGAGAGGAAAAAAAAATCGCGGCAATATCTGGGCCCGAAGAACGCGCGCGCGGGGGTACTCGAGGACAATGGCGAGCCGTTGGCGAATTTTCGTTGAAATAACAGTTGAAAGCGCACGGGCTCTGTGAAAAATGTCGTTCCTCCTCGCCCTCGTCATCCTTCCTCCTCGCCCCTCCTCGCCCCTCCTCGCCTGCTGCAAAGCAAATAAAGTAGAAAAGGGGGAGGGGGCAAAAGCCGCCGCTGTAGTCGCCTCCGCCACCGCTGTTCCGCGCTTGTTTTTTCTTCCCCTCCCTCCGCCACTCCATTTCTCCCTACCACGCCAGTGCCACAGTGGGACACATTGGCGCAGATGCGTGGATACCAAATACCATACATTTAAAGCCACCGTTGTTTTCCCCGGCCAAAACGTTGAAGGACCTCCTCTTCTTCTCCCTTCATCTCTTTTTTTTTTTCCAACGGCGATCGTAAATAAGTTGAAAGATAGGGGAGGGAGAAGGAGAAGGGAGGGGAAGAATCGGTAATCGTAAATCTCGGGGTTGGCTCGATTTAACATCGAGGCGAGGTGGATGTCGCGGAAGAAAAGAGAGAAAAAAGAGAAAGGAAGCTCGACGACGAAACGTTCGATGGCGGAAGAGGGAAGCGAACGAAGGAAGGAAGGAAGGAAGGAAGGAAGGAAAGAAAAGGAAAGAGAAGAGAGAGAGAAAAAAAAGGAAAAAAGGAAAAATCGTCGTGGTTCGATACCGAGTCGAATGGAATTTATTAGGACTCCCTTTGTCCGATAGCGTTCCAGGGGAGGAAAATGCCAGCTATGTCGAAGCGCATCGATGGCACGTGCTTCACATACGCGCGTTCGTTTGACCACGTAGCCGGAACCACGTGATTTCCCCGCCGCATAGACTCGAGGACCCGACGCTCTCCTCTCCCTGCAACTCCCCGAAAACTCTGCTCGCTCGGCCGAAAAACTGAAAAACAAAAAACGACAACGCGTAATTCTCGACATGGAGAATTGGCGAGGACGGGGGAGAGGACCATGCGACCCGTCACCGGGCGGGTTGATGGAAGGCGGATGGAAAGGTATACGAAAAGAGTATACAACGAGAGACCCGAGAGTACATTTGGACGATGGATCGAAGGATGGGGGATGAGATTCGATATGGCGGGATGGCGCGTTAACGTTGCACGTTTTTATTTTGCATTCCGCACGTACGCGGCGGTCGTATGCACTTCCATCTATTCCTCGCGCGAGGAGGAAACGCGGCTTGAATAAATATTCAACGACTCTCGCGGACCGCGCTCGAGATTTTTCCTGTCTTCGCGAGGGGACTCGGGGAATCGCAGGGGGAACAAAGAGAAGGAAGGGCAAAGAGGAGGGGTGGAGGATCGTTCAACGATCGGGTAGGGCTGGTGCCGGTTTAATGGTTTTCTAAAAGCATCCGCCGATACTGATGATCGCTCTTCCTTTCTTCCTTCGTGTAGTACCCCTCCATTGGGAGTACTACACAGTCGCGATAGGTCGTGTCGCTTCGAGCCGAAAATGAAAAAGAAAAGATCCCTTCTTCTTCCTCTCGAATCTCGACTTTACCGCTTCGTCGCGTTTCCGATTTGTCGAACGATACAACATTGTTCTTCCACGATACGCGAAATCGGCTAATCCGATTCGGTTGGTTTGTTGCATACGCGAGATGTGACGACAAAGGAAGAAACGTACGGCCGGGGAATCGGGAAGGAAAAAGAAGAGAGAGAGAGAGAGAGAGAGAGAAAAATTGAACGGCACGCGGCATCGATATTTCTTCCCTTCGTAACGAAGCGCTGGTGGCCGCCGCTAGGATAAATTCCACGTTCGTTCGTGGTTAAAATATCGGTCGAACCACCGCGAAACACATAGGTCCCGTTTTTCATTTCCCACGTTTTTCTCCCCGATTCGTCGTCCGTCGGCTTATCCGTGCGATTTAACGGAATTAATATCCGAGCGCGTGACCAGATCGTTAAGCCTGCTCTCCCGCCCTCCTCCCATGTGTACCGACCTGTGTACACGAATAATCTACAGATTGCCTGTACCGGCCGTGCCTGGCCACCGGAATCACCCGTTCAATCCGACGGGCGCAGCATACCACCGCGGCAAACCAATCGTATCTCTTCAAAGCGACCTTATTTGTACGTCGTCGGGATTATACAAGCCGGATCCCGATTTCGGCTTATATGTAAACGAGACACGCAGCGTTTTTCCGCTTCGAGGACTGGTCTCGAAAATTCTGAAACGTATTATCGTTGTTCAAATCGCGTGCGAGACGGTGGATTCAAAGCGTCGTCGAAAGTTTCGAATCGAATCTTTCGCGGGAAAATTAAAACTATCGATATCCATGAGCAAGAATTAAATTATAATTCAAAATTATCCAATTAGACTCGCTTTGACGAGAAGTTAGGAAAAATCTCAGATTCTCGAATTCTTTTCTCTAGATGCATCCGAGATTCGAAATCGCGCGTTACGATATTCAGATCGTTCGTGGCTTACGTACGAATGAATTGGAGTCTCCTTGGACACCTACTTCGATACTTAATATTAATTACCTCGGGGATCGAGTCGAAGCTGGTTCATTTACACGCGCGAGTACGCGTGATCGCGTCGAGTTCGTGCCGACTATATGTATATACATATATATATATACACCTGTATTAAAGTTCTCCCAGTCCAGCGGTGCTCTGGGACGAGGCAACGGAAACGCACGCGCGTATATTTGCAGTTAGACGCGTCCCTGCGATAAATTTTCCCATTGATTCACCCGATACAATAACAAACTGATTCGCTCGAAACGGGACGAAGGGTTGCTCGTCGGAGGAAATATCGAAATATCGTCTGTTGCACAAGATTCGGAGAGGAATGATTGATACTCGCGACAATCTCTCGGCATCCGCCTAAATAAATCTTCGTTCGGAACGAAGAAACTCGAAACTCTTCCTTCATCGAAAATTCCTACGCGCTCGAGAAACACACCTTTCTATATCCTCTTGAATTTTTTCTCAAAGAGTCGACGTTACGTCGATAATCGTCCAGGATCGCCTCCGGGACGAGTTTATCCGCTAACTCGGAAAATTACTCGGCGCCCGTGAAACTCGGTTACGAGCCGAGCCATCATCATCCGAGTCTTCCTCCTCTTTCTCTTTCTCCTCTTCTTTTTTCCTTTTCCTTCCCTCTTTTTAACGCCGACAAAGTTTTCTCGCGCTTCGAAAAGTGGCGGGATATTAAAAGGGGAGAGAGAAGTAGTGGTCCGTAACCGTGAGAGAGGCGCGCAATGTGGCGCAGCACCGTTTATGAGCCACTTTCGTCACCGTGAGGCGACACAAAGCGGCAGTTTGCCGCGGATCCCGCACGTACGGACCGACGAGCGAAATAAAAATGATGGCGCGCGTGCCGGAGTTGTGGTGGGGCCGTCTCTAAAAATGCACGCCGGATTCCCGGACGGTGACCTCCGTACATGTAGGAGACAAGCCGTTGGGACGCGCGGTTGGCCCGAATCACGGTCAGCTTCGTCGAGCTTCGTCGGGCTTCGTCGCGTATACCGTGCCCCATTTTCCCGACCACCCCCGCTTTTTGTCTCCACGCCCGCCGCCTTTCGCTTCTTTTCGGGAAAACGGGGAAAATCGAGAGCATAAAAATCGAATATTTCCATTTCCCTCGCCTCTTCAATCGTACTCTCCAATGCATATCGAAGATATTACACAACCTATCGTATAGCTTTAGCGTTGTTTCTCTTTTTCTCATCAATTAATTTTTCATTATATATCGATCGACGAATAATTGGCTCGAATACGCGAGCGATCGGCCAAAAAAAATATATTGATACAATACAAACGATGAAACTAGGTCGGTCGTGATCAAGAATGGAGTAGATATATGTCAAATATGTAGAAGAAACCAGTCATCGTCGAGAATAAGATCGTAGTTATATCCGGATGAATACAATGAGATACCGAGTCAAATGGAACAAGTTGATCCCTAAAAATCAATCGATCAAGTTTTTTCTCTTCCTTCTTCTTGAAATCTTCTCTTGTCAATCATAAACCGTAAATATTCAAAGTGTTTCCGTAAAGATTTCTTATTTAAACTCGATGATCAAGTACAGATATGAAAGATGAAAGAAAGCTAGAATAAAAATATCTAGAAAACGAAATGACTCGAGAGATTCGTTCTTCTTCATATCCCGATAATAAACAAAATTGTTATATGGTTCCATACTCCATGGAAATGAACCGATACTTTCCAGAGATTTTACGTGGAAAGGACACTTTTTTTTATTCGTTGCGAGGAAGAAGCATCGCTAATTTTATCCAGCTTCTCAGAAATGCCCTTGCTTCTTCCGTTAAGTGGCTTCGATAGACGAACTTTTGATCTTAATTGCGCCTCGACTCTCCCTTTCCCTTCTCAGCCAGGGAAACGATCAATTTTTTCTCGCAGAGATCCGCCCGCGGAATGAACTTTCACCCCTCCCTTTGTTCTCCCCGCCGCGGGTCATCGGCATTCGGGCAAAAATAGAGGACGAAGCGCGCTTCCCCGATTCATCCATGGTCTCGCCCCTTCGATCTCTCTGTTCCAACGTTTCATTAGGGGCGCTCCATTAAAGCGTTTCTGCCGATAGGGTCGAAATTTTTGCCTACTTCGGTGTTTCTCTTTTCTTCGGGGACAAAAGAACGGCGGCAGGCAAAGGGGCGCGTCATCTCGCCGCTCTACAGGAGACTTCTAAAACAGGAGGAGGCGGTACAATGAAGCCTCGAAACATTTAAATAAAAAATCTTCCCAAATTTCAAACAATCGCAAAGCAAAGGAAAGATCTTTCGACGCAAGGAAATGGAACGAAAGAGATTTCTAGTCGGGCTTTTTGTTCCTCGTATATTTCATATTCACAACTCAAAGTTACGAAATCTACAGTTTTAGAAACGTCTTGTATCTTTTTCCAGGAGGAAGGACGGGGAATAGAAATAAAGAGTAGCGAAAATAAAGGAAAGGCGAAAAAAGAGGAAAAAAGGAGACGAAAAAACACAAGTCGGAGTCACGTCGGCATCGGGGGATGGTATTCTCTCGAAGAGAAACAGAGAAAGAGAGAGAGAAATTTAGAGCGAGGAATTTGCTGGACACGTAGGTTGTAACGAGAGAGGAAATCTCGCGATGGAAAGGAGGGCAGAGGAGCGAAAAAAGAGGGAGGAGGTTGGAAAGGGTGAAAAAAGCGTAAGGGAATAGGATCAACAAACAGATTAATCTGTGTTACGTTCTGGACGCGGGCCGTGGCCGGGTCACGGTAGAAAAAGAGGGTGGAAACGAGCCTCGGTGGAAAAACGAGGAAAACCTGGTGTTGGACGTTGGCGAAATAGGAGTGGCCGCGCGCAGGGAGGAGGGAATTTAATTCTCTAGAGCTCGTTTATCAAAACGGAAAACGCGGAATATTCTCGTCAACGGGGCGACGAGCTTCCTCTCTCTCTCTCTCCCTCTCTGCTCGCGTCAACGTCCAGATATTTTGAAAATTCGTCATCGGCAACCCGCCGCGAATGTCAAACAACAGGGTGACCTCGCGCGCGTCCGTGTTCCCTACAAAATGATTCACAATGAATGGGGGGGAGGGGTGATCGAGGGTAATAGCGAATTCTATTCAGATACGGGACTACAGAATTCGCTCTCCACCGATTTAATTAGGGTATGATTAAGCTATTTTCCTCGATTCAGCCCTCACCTGAACGCGCCTGCTGTCCGATTTTGTAAATACCTCCTCCTGTCCATCCATTCCATCCCGTTGAATCAATCAACGCGTGTTTACAGATTCGTTGGAATTTGCAGTACGCGCCAATGTTTTGATGATAGGATACGTGTTCGAGATAGATAGGTGTCCCGAGAATTTTTCCATTTTTTTTTTTTTACTTTGTCACTCGTTATTCGAAATAGAAACAAGCGAAAGAACATGGATAAAACGAATTTCGAAGAGAGACATGCAGAGCCGCAAATAACGATATCGTCGCATATATCGAAGCTGAGCAAAATACCTAAGCAATCCAAAGTATTCGAATCGCGCAATTAGGACGCGTAAACGAGGCCGCCTCCGCAACTAATAAAGGAAACTAATAAATAAATAGAAAGCACTTCTGCCCCAGACGGGGAGAGCTGTAAAAGCTGTAGTAGAATGCAGTCGGTGCGAGTTGCGCCAAGATAGAAAGGGAAGGAGTATAGGCTGTTTTCGCGCTAACCTAATTTAGCCCTCATCGAGGATACAAACCCGTTTAAGCCGGCCATCCACCCTCTTGTGCCTCGCAGGGGGTGGTGACTCCATTTCCAGCCTCGCCGCCTCCGCGACCGGCAGTGAATTATCGTCTACTACAAACTCGGCCATCTCCCCCCACACGCGCCTGTCCCTATGCGACCCATCTTTTTTCCCTTCCCCTTCTATCTCAGTTTCCATATTTCGTATCGAGAGGAATCCTCCGTCCCTTCGCGCTTCCGCCGTTTTCATCGCGCCGGATTTCGATGGAATAGAATCCCAGAACACCTTGCATCGTCCCATTCTCGTCGAGTCGAGAAGGTTAAACGGAAGATAAGCGAACGCGAGCGTCTCGAGTCGAAATCGGGGCGAAGCGAGACGCGGTAAGGGAATACGGGGTCGATACGGGGGAGAGGGAGGGTGGTAGTGGAGCAAACACGAGGCAACAAGGCTCGAACGAAGAGGAAGCGCGACGCGAATTCTGCGTGCAACAAGTATTCGTATTATTCCGGCGTCGAGAGTGGATATTCCATCGGCGATGATTCACTCTGCGAGCTTCTCGAAAGGGTTGATCGAACGAGGCAGCTGAGGTTTCGTTGCTCCTCGATTCAAGCGAAGCAGGAGGAGAGAGTATAAAACGATATCGTTTCGCGCCGCGAGAAAACGACAAACGAAGACGATAGTGGAGAGGAGAGGAAAGAAATCGGCATCGAGGATCATCGAAGAAGGCGTTTAAGACAGGGAAACGTAGGAGAAAGTTGCAGCGAGGCTGTTTCTCTCCCCCTCCCACTCTTTCTCTTCTCGAGCGGTTACAAAGGTTACAAAGGTTTCCGCGATCCTCGTTAACGAGGAGAGAGAGTTTCCACGCGCGCGTGTTTTTGCCCCGAGCCCTTTTTCCGCATGGCGACGCGGCGGCCCTCGAAACGTCGTTACCGAGTGACGCGCATCCGGACCTGAGACGCGCGTCCTCCGTCCGCGAATATTTTCTTCTCCACGCGCGTTTTTCTCCCCCTCTCGATTCCATTCGTAACGCTTTTGTAACGCGGCTGTTTTCCGGGATTTGTCCTAGAGCTGTAACGGCCAGGACTTCCATCCTCCTCCTCCTCTTCCCTCCGGCAACCAAGGAACGCAATTAAAACCGTGCTCGAGCCTCGTTAACCGCGAAAAGGAGCGCGGAGGGAAGCATCGGGTGGGGACGGGGGCGAGAGAGAAGTCGGAATTGTGAAATAACAATCGTCGTCCCCCTAATCTCTCTCTTTCTTCCTCCCTTGTTTCAACGCTTAACGCGCGTGTCTACGCCGCGACGGAGAACGCGTGGAAACGTTTGTTGTAACAAGACGCGGGCAGAGAGAGAGAGAGAGAGAGAGAGGGAGAGTGGAGTTGGAGAAACAGAAATTCGCGAGGGAGGCGAGGGAACGAAAATCCTGTGTTCAATTGTAATCAAGAGGAAACGCAGCCTGGCGTGATTACTCGAGGAACATGCCCTACCTACCTACCCTTTCGGGGATTCTCTCGCGCGATATCAAAATACGCGTTCCGAAAGTGGATATTGCCGGCGAGGATAGGGTTGAACAGATTGCGCCCGAGAACCGGGTCACGTGCATTAAGAGCGGAATTTCCCTGGATGCGTTTTACGGGGCGGGGGAAATCGGTCGTATTTCGGTTTTCTTCCGCGCGAAGAACGGATGATACGAGTCCGACACATCCGCGGACGAAAACCGTGGGGATAACTCTTGGGAGTTGTACGTCGTCGCGCTCATTCAAGATTCATGATTAAACTTTCGACGTATAGCGCGTCTTCACTTTTTTCGATTAAATCGCGTCCTCGCGATTGGACCCACTTGAACGTTGCAAGAAGTTCCGACTACGATGGAGCATACGTAATTCTTTTAAAAACGACCGAAATTTCGCGACATTCGTCGTCGCTCGACAGTTTTTTCGACTTGCTAGGAGATGTGCCTTTCAATTAGGAAGATTACGCGCGAGAGAAAGAATTTCCGATGATTTTTAATATTTTTATGATTATCACATTTGGAATGAAACGTGAAATTAATTTGTCGGATGTATCACGTTTCGAGATTCACTAATTTCATTCGTGTATTTTCTTTTATAGTACTAATTCTATACGATTCTTTTCAAGTTCGCCAACGATAAATCTATCGACGATGTATCAAACAAACGTACGCGTTTTCCCAACAATATTCTGTATATATTCCATCTTTCGTAATTAAGATCTTTAATATACGTAAGAACTCGACTTCGTTTCCGATCATCGATATAAATATACGTTAGGAACGAATGTTGGTGATCCGCTTATCCGAACCATCAAAAACTCTATTTATTTGAAAAACTTGAAAGCGATGGAAAGAACGATCGGTATCACGCGAGCCTGCTACTCGATTATACGAATTGTTTCTGCCTCCGCGCGCAAATTTCCTATAAATGGATTTTTACTGTACCGTGTATCGATCGGAGGTGTCCAAACACTTATGAACGGTAGTGTACATCATCCGACTGAATAGGGAACGAGCCGATAACGAGGGTGAAACGCGAAAATTTCCATTCACGGGGATAAAAAAGAAAAAAAAAAACGCGACGATTACTTTTTATGACTTGTTTAAGTCGATTTATCGTTTATCGGGATCGATCTATAAAAGGTTAACAGGGAGGGAAGGGGAGAAAATTGCCGCGATAGAAGTCGCGCGCCAGTTTTCAATGATCGTTCTAATAGCTTTCATTATCGAACGTTACCTCGGCCGTCGAATTCCTTCGAGATTGATGCGTCCAACTATTTCGAAGCCGTGGAATAAAAAAAAAAAAAGGAAAAAAGGAAAAAAACGGAGGAAAAGAGAGAAACGAGAAAAGAAAAAAAAAATGTAGCCGCGGCGAAAGGGGGGAAGAGATGGGGAAGAGTTGATTAAATCGTGGAGCGCGACCGTACGAAAATTTTCTGGGATATAGGAAAAATTCGACCGACCCGATGACGTTTTTACATCGGAAATGCCAAAGATTAAATCGATTTGAAACTGTGGATTTCGCGTCGCGTACAGAAATCGCCGAGAATACTCTCTCTCCCTCCTCCCCTTTTCCCCCTTTTTTATTTTTACTCATCCCCATTTATTTCCTTTGGTTCTATCCCCATTTTTCGCGCTGGAAAAAAAAAATTTTTTTTTTTCCCCCGCCCGCCAAAAAACCAAGCTAAAAACGGACCCGCGTTAATTAGATTTCCACCACGGACGCTCCTCGAAAAGTGCTGAAACGTTTCCTACGAAATTTTGATACCCAGCCCTCCCTCCTCCAACCCTTCTCTGTAATTTAATACCCGATCCACGTCACTCGTATATTACGCTGGAGCGCGTACAATTTTACGCGTAATCCGAATTGGAACAGAAAGCGCGCGCGCGTAACTTTTGCTTTTCGCGGATCTTCGCTGCGAAAAACACGTTGAGCTTTTAGCTGCACGATAACGCGATATAAGTTTTTTTTCGAGAGGTCAACGCGATTCTTCGCGCGATTACTTTTTAACGATACCTGGAAGGGAGGGAATGAATATTTATTTCGAACGGCGTTCGTCGACTGCCATTCAAAAAACCGTGATTCGCGGGCACAATGGGGTTGGTCATTGGTGGTAATAAATTTTCTCTCTCTCTCTCTCTCTCTTTCTCTCTGCGCCTCGAGCGCCAGCGAAATCGACGATCCGTCGGATCGAGTGTTTTATTCGATATATTTTTATTCATAAAACACGGAAACATTGTTTGAATGAAAATTGCAACAGATACCTAGCCGAACGGCGTATTGGTATTGCGCCATGTGCGAAAACAATTTTGTCGCCGAGTGTGAAAATATTTTGCTTCTCGAGAGTGGGTGGTCGCGGCCGGTCGATTGAAACGGACTAAACGTTTTACGATAAAATCGCTGCGCGGAAAAAAAAAAGGAGAAAAGGAAGGTGGAAGAGATGCAAGGAAAAAGGGAAAAAAGGGGGGAGGGGTGTCGACGGATATTATTCGTTGCAATCGTATCGCGCGGAGAGAAAAGATTAATCCACAACAGACGCGTTGGAAATTCGCGGGGAAAATCATTACCCGTACTTTTCAATGCCCGTGGAAAACATCCCCTTTCCGAGAGCCGTCCAAATAAAATCCGTTCGCGCGAGCGTATATGTCCAGTCGTGGAAAAAAAAAAAGGACTAACCTAGTAACTCCGAAAAATAAATAATATCGAGAGTATCGACACGATTCACTATACGATAGTTGAGAAAGAGCGGAAAATTCAGCATCGTATCGACACGAAAACGCGACAACGCGACCAAATATTAAGACGGATGACTTTTCATAAAACCGAGGGCCGAGAAATCGGGGAGAATAAAGCGTGGTGAAAAGCAGAGATCGGTCGCGAGTTTTTCCTGGTCGACGTTTCGCTCGAGGAAGTAGAAAGAGAGCATAGAAAGTTTCGTCACGACGAAATTCGCGAAAACGCACCCCCTACTTTCCCTGTCTCCGTTCCCGATACCGATCCGCCAATTACGATCTCCTGTCTCCCTCCACTTCTATAGCATCGATGAAATTTGCTTTACGCACGAGCGATACTCGAAAACGCGAAAAACGGTTCGCGAGTCGGGGATAAAAACAACATAGATTTCCCGTGGCTCCTTGAAACCGTAATTTTTCGCTGGAGTGGCGCTCGTTCCGCTCGAGCTCGTGTTTGCCCCGTGAAACCAATGCAAGTAAGAGAGAGGGGGAGTGTGTGTGTGAGAGAGAGAGAGAAGGCAACAAGAGGAAATTTTATTCCTCGATACACGAACCGCAGGGAAGGGGAGAGCGGGTGGGAAGAGGGCGCGATTCCGATTGCGAGAGGCGATTGCACGATCGCGCGGGAACGTTAATTCGCGCAACAATTTAATTACCGATCGGTTGGATTTAAAAGTGGAGGCCAAGCTTCGCCCTTTGAACGTTTCCACGCGTTTTCGACGCGTGAATTCATAATGCGGCGGCAGACGTCGATATGCAAAAACGAGGCGAGCGGGTGGCTGGGATTCGTCGTCGTCGATTCCCTTGTTGATTGCTGTACCGTTTCTATTAAATTTGCGTGTTCCTTCTTGGTGGAATTAAAACCAACGGAATCGGTGAAACGTCGGTAGGAATGGTCTCACCCTTAAAACGGAAACACGAGTAAGGATACGAGGGAATTCGAAATTTAAAGCTTTACAATTAATCGCCAAGAGGAGAGCAAATTTCGATGATAAAATCAATTTTCATATCGAATATGAACACAGATAAATGATTCGAGAGTTTGAACAAACTCGAGCATCATCATCATTATATTCGATAGATGTACAATGATCTATGACGTAAATTTTTTGGAATGGAATTTGAATGGAAGAATATCAAGCAAAGAAATTTCTTACTTCCTTCTTTTTAAAACAATATCTTTATAAAATTTGCATCGATATCATCCTTGAGCTAACGTATTTCCGAATCAATCCTTTTATTCGAATTAAAACGAAGACACGATGTTCGAAATAATAAAAATCGATTCCACATCGAAAGGATTGTTCGCAAGAATCCTAGGTCGATCGATCATCTTAAAACATTTAAGATCTTTTCTTTTTTTCAACAGCGTGTATAACACGGTCGCGACGAATCAAATTCTCGAAACGTGACGCGGGTTGACTGGCTCGATTGTCGGCCACGATACACGGACAAAAATGTTGGGCACGATACGAAATATGAGGGAAGAGGATGATCACCGGATGCCAGTGACCCGACCAAGTGGCCTCGGTACGCGGCCGCCAGTTTTCGTAATTGGAAAAATTTTAGATAACTCGATATCGCCGGCCTCCGATCGTGTTGACATTTAATCACGATAAAGCGCGCGCCACGCCGCCCAGTTGGACCGTTTATTGGCGCGGATGCCGCGCTGAATTTAAAATTGCAAATCGTATCGAGACCTCGTCGCGTCAATAAAACGTATCCTTTTATTAACGGCGAGTTCCCTAAGCGATCGAGAAGATCGCAGGACAGTTTTTCACGCGTGTGAAGAGGAAAGAGAATTTTAGAGGAAAGAGAAAAAAAAGTTTGGAAAAATTGAAACATCCAGAGAGGATCTAAATCTGTGTATATGTATCGTGTACGAGGCAACGCAAACTGGAGGCGCGGTATCTCGTATCGCGTTGCGTTTAATTCGCAACAATGGCGTCGAGTGTCGACGAAGAAGAGATATGTAGGTATGAATGTATGTACGTGCCCGTACGTAGAAAATATAGAGGTCCCGCGGATATACAGCATCGATAGTTGCATACGGCAGCCGGGGAAAGGGGGGCGAAAAAATATACTCGACCGATGCAGAGAACGCGATATAGCGCATCGAGTCACCAATAACGCGCTTTTGCGATTAAAAACTGTCACGGGGGGTACGGGTACGATATATTGAAACTCGCGGTCCTTTCTTCTTTCGCTCCCTTTTTCACCTCCCTCCTCCTCCTCCTTTCCCTTTCCCCCCATTTTTCTTTTTTTCCTCCATCCTTTTGCACGATCGTCTCCATTTCATTTTATCGGGGCAGGGGAGGAGAAGAGGTGGAAGAAATGTATCCTAACTGTTCGTTACTCGGTTCGAGATTCCGTTCCGTCACGAGAGGCCGTTTCAGCGGGTAAAAAATAAATTAAACGGAAACTGGTGCGTGTTTTTAAACCTGTGTCTCCTTAAACGAGCCGTGTTTCTTTACAACACCGAGGAAAATATATCCAGAATCGTCGCCTTGCTTTTCCTTGTTTCCCGATTAAAGGGTAAATTAGATAACCATCCTCTTGTTGCGCGAAAACACAAATTTTCAAAATCGTCCCTCTCCCGGAATAAAACGAAAATACTGGAACGAGACGTGGGGAAGGAAAAAGCAGACTTTGCTCATTTTTTTTTCTTCTTTCCTCTCCCCCCATGCGCGCTTTAATTTAAAAGCACCTCCTCCCCGTGAAAGCTGTAACGTCGAAACGTTCCTCGTCAAGTTCCGCCGGCCGACGCATTTGTTATCCCCCTCGAGATGTAACTTTTTTTCTTTCTCTTCTCCATTTTTTTCTTCCCCCCGCTCTCTCTCTCTCTCCCTTCTCCTCTTCCTCCTCCCTCGATCGACAGGTCGAAGCGAAAACCTTGTCCTTTTAAATTATCCTCCACCGATGGATCGATGTAAATGCACTCGAGAGAGCCAACTCTTTCCAACCTTTCCAACTCCTCTCTGTTTATCCCGGAAAATCTGGGAGGAATATAGTCGGCAGGAATTTGTCCCACGATCCATCCTCGTCGATTGCCAATCACGGTGGACGCGCGGACTTAATCTTGGATGGGAAGAGGGATACGTACGGTCGTCGTTCAGAGAACATTTAAGATACCCATTTGTCTCTTTCTCTCTTTTTCTCTCTCTCGAATAAAGTATTCGAATAAAGGATTGTATTGAGCGGGGAAGAGGAGGGGTTCGTAAACAACAGGTCGTTAATTCTTTCGCGCTCGGAAACATGTGTCACTGAAATAGTTTTTTTCCTTTTTCCTACAAGCTTCTTTTCTATCTTCTGGTTTTTCTATTTTTTTTTTCTTTTCTTTTCTTTTCTTTTCTTCTTTTTCGAGAGGAAGGGAAAGAGGAAACTTTATCCGGTATAGTTTCCATTCGGAAGGGAGAAAAAGATGGTCGCGAAAGTTCGCCTCGTGTTTCAAAAGTCGTATCTGTTTTACATTTTCGCAGAGAGATGTCCGGTCGACGAATAAATCGAGGAAACGCGTCATCCGGATATGTAACTCAAACTGAAACGTTGGAACGTCGTTTTCCACGTGTTTCTTTGCAATTTTGTTTCTTCTTCTGTAAATCGTCCCCGATCTCGCGATGAAGATCTTTGCTTGCCGAGAGATCCAATTTTAGAAAGATTCTGTATAAAATTATCAGTTTAACTTGACGTTAAATATACGTTAAATATATATATATATATTTCTTTTCTTTTTGACACGATCAGATATGATTAAAATTTTATTCCAATTTTAAAAGTCGCATCAAAAAATTAATTTTCGATCGTTGTATCGTTAATCAAAAATTTCTTTTGATGCGGGGAGAAGGATGAATCCTCCTCCTTCAAATTGCACAAAACATTGTTCAAAATCGCTACTTAACTTACACCTCGTCGAGAAATTTCCCTATATATACATTCCTCGTAATAATTCAAAGCCAAATCAAAAATAGATTTTCCCTCCCTCTTTCGTGATCCTCTTCCAAGTTGCTCTTTCCCGTGGAATTAGCCTCTGTGTATATACACAAACTCGTAAGAGGGAAATGTTCATCGAGATACTCGTGAAATATTCCAGGATATAAGTATATGGTGGCGAGATAATGGCCTCGTTACCGCGACAAATACGGATAATTAATTACCTCGGCGTTGACTCCAACATCTTTCGAAAAGGGTGGCAGCTTCGTTATCCGAGGACACGTTCGACGATATTTCAACAACGGAATAATTTCTTCTTTTTTCTTTTTGTTTTCCACTTTAAAAAAAAAAATCGGTAAAAAAGAAGATGGTTGAATCCGATCGAGGAGGATGATCTCGATGTACAAGGGTAATAAGTGCCGTTGGTGGGAATTTGTAATCTCTGAACGCGATCGTTGGTCGGAAACAAATTACGGAACGGAATCGTGAATGTCGAAAAGGTCAGCTCTTTAGCCGATCGGACACGAGAGAAGCGGGCGTAATTGCTTCGTAATCCGCGGGCACAATCGAACATCGAATCGGGGCGAGAGTCGGTTGGCGTGAAATTGCTCGCATTGCAAGCATTTACGTGGTTCATTCCTGGACAAGGTTCCATCCAGCTTTTTGCCTGTCTCGATCGGTGCCGCGCTTACCATCGTCGATAAGATTAACCGCGAAACTTTTTCAACCTTCGAAAATCTTTCGAAATTAATAGAACGATTTGCCACCGAGGGGGGCGATCGATCGTTCCAGCTTCCCGCGATTTATTCCTCCAGCTGAGCCGCTCGAGACTTGGCGAAGCGAAACTCGAACCTTCGTTCCGTGAAATAAAAAAAAGGAACAACGACGTTGCAACGATTTAACCGGTTGACGCGCTAGTTTTGTTTCGCGGCTTGGCCTCAAAAATTTCATTCTTTTTTCCTTTTAATTCTCTTCCTTCTTTACAGGGAAATTAAAGGAGAAAGTAAAGGGGATGATTCGTTTTCAACAACTCTCGCGGTTTTACGTATTATTTCTAATAATCGGATATTATTATTTGAGTTTCTTTTTTTATTCTAATCTCCAATGCTTGAATCTTTTCGTGTTTTTGTGTGCATTTCTCGTTATCATCGAATTATAAGTTTTTCTATTCGAGCTACGATCAGAAAAAAATAATTACACTGATAAATTGAGACCAAGTTAAAACAATGTGATTTTAATATAATCGATGCTTCTACTTTCCTAATTTTATTCCTTAATTTTATTTTATAAAATTGCGTGCAACGTGATTGAAAATATACATACGTACATGTATATATGATCGTTATGGACGCGATTTAGCAGCGCATCAATGCGAATCTGACAACGCAATAACCGACACATTTGCGTCAATGAACGTTAAAGAACGTTGTCGTTTATCGTTACAAACCGAGCCTCGAGCGAAATACGAAACAGCGGAATGAAACGGATGGTAACAAGAGAGAAGCGTAACTAACGACAGAGATGACTCTCGTTATGCTTGGCCCACAAACTTGATTAATACGTGCAGTCGAATGATTCTGGCCAACGACCTATCACGCGCCACCTGACCGGTTTAGCTTTCCATGGAAAACCAGATGAGAGATTAATAATTGGACGATTCTGAAGCCAATCAGCGCGAGCCAGCGAGACGGAAAACCGTAATGCGGGTGTGCATCGAAAGCGGCTTTTCAAAGGGGACAGGATGAAGGGAGAGAAACAGCTCAGCCCTCTCTAACTAATAATAGATAGAGGATTTTATCGCGCGATGCTCGCGACAATGTATCGATTTACCCGCTCGTGAACAAGTCTCGTAAATTTTTCGATTCGTGCGCCGCGTACGATTCGAAAACACCTCGCTCCTTTAACTTTTCCACCTTCCAGAGATCTTTCCCCACTGAACTTTCTTCCGTGCGGTATTTCTCTCATCCTCGCCACTATTATTTACTACTAGTCTGGAAAAAATTTAACGACAAATATAATAAACAGTTTCCGAAAATCTTACAATCTTACTTTTCGAGCTAAATTACTTTTCGAATAAATAATTTAGCTCGATTAAGAAGAAATTCAATTAACGATTAGATTAATTCGATTTCTCGCGAAAAATTTATGATATTTGATGTGTTTGATACAAATAGGTTAAAAGATACGGGCAATTAAATTTCGTTCGTTACCAATGTTACGTTTATAAATACGTCCAATTACAAAAAACCCGATTACAAAAATCGCCACGGAAAACCTATCTACCGATGTAATGTATATTAGAGAGAAATAGGTTAAAAAATATTCACCGTCCAAACGATTGAATTTCGACTGCCCAATTCGTTCTACCCAATTTCATGGTGGGAATAATAATATTTACCATCTCTCCAAATTTATAATATATAATTAAATTTATAATTACGAAAAAATAAAAAATCCTCTGCAAAAAAAAATATACTATAAATTACAAATAAATTTGCAAAAGAGAAAGAGGAGGAGAGAAGGGGGAAAAAAAACACGTGAAAAAAAAATATTAACCCAGCGAAGCACTTATACCGTTCATTTCGACATCATTAATTCATTTTACGCGATTCTCATCGGAATATATTTACCATCCCTTCCCCTTCTATCCTTCGCGATAGAAATCCGGCTCGGAGGGACGAGTCAAGTGGGGCGTGAAGTGGGAGGAGAAGCCTCGAATTTATCCTTTCGCCCGACCTGTTGCGAAACTCTTTAACTTCTACCCGTAACCGCCATCCCTGATCGACGATTGCTTCGCTCCTCCGCTTCCACCACCCCTTCCTCCATCCCCATCTTCGCCTATTCCGCCCGCTGATCGGAGATTCCACGGCCATAGTTACGACGACGATGAATTTTAGATTTTATTTCACCCTCCCCTCCCTTCCCCCTACCCTCGATCGATCCACCAGCCCGAATATTCCGCTAAAATATTCCCTCGAAGTATTCTCGATATCCCGCGATATTAATTCATAAGCCGTTCGCGCGGGATAACTAGCCGGAACTCGAGGAAATTCCGCTTTATCTCTGCCACTCGTTGAAAATAAGTCGAGCAGTTTCGGGCCCGGGGGAATGCATAATTCCCGGCCCGGAGCTACGTTGTAACTCGGGGCAAGGTCTTTGTCTCGGCCGTGAATCACGACCACCGGTTATAAATTATTTTCCAAGTCCGCCGTTCCCCTCTTATCGACCCCTTCTCTTCGTCTGACCAACTTGCGCCCTCGAGTCGGGGACAGTTTCAATATCCAATTCGCGCGGCTGCGAAATCGCGAGCGAGTGTGCACGCGTCGGTGTTATATATATATCGGGTTACGCGTACATACGTCGCTAAGGTAACGTTCATTTTCGCGGTCGTAAAATAGCAGCGGTGGAACAGAATCTGTACGATGGCGGTTTGTTAATTTTGCAAAGTTATTTTCGCGTAACGCGCGCGCGCAAAAAGCGCGCTTTATTAATCATTCCCATCTCGGTGAAAAATTGAATTTTTAACGGCGCAATCCAACGAGAACGATGCGGCGAACGCGAGGCCGCGTAAAACTTTCACGTCGCCCGCGTTGAAAACGAAAACGTCAAATGGACGGGAACGGGAGACGGGGTGGACATTAGGCGGGTTCGAAAAAAAAAAAATTTCCCACGCGGGATTAGCCCGTGGAAAAAGTATGAATAACAAAACGACGAAGCGACGTTTTTCTTCTCTCTCTTCCTTTTTTCCCTTTTCTCGATACTTGGCCCGTCTCGAGATTCGTCTCGAAAATCGTTTCACCGTGTTGATCGAGATCGAGATCGAGCTCGAACAAATAACACGGATCGAACCAATAATATCCAATTCTATTAATCAAAGAAAGCTTGGCTGTCGTGTAAATTAAGAACGGAGCCTCGTTTACAACGCAGGGAGGGGGGGGGGACGCGATTATCCCCGTTGATAGAATTTATCGGGGATAGCTGTGAGAGATGAAAATCGAGGGGTCCGTAGCCGGATCGAGCGGGTTAAACGAATTTATCGAAGTTGCGAATTAAATAACAACTTTAACGAGCACCTGCCTGCTTTAATACCCGGATAAACCGACGCTTATACGTTTCTCTCTGTTATTTTCCCCATCGGCTCGAAACAAAACTTTTCTCTCCATCCCTCGTCCACCTCCTCCCCCTCCCTCCCTCCATGATACGAGAATTTCTTTCATAACGCGTTATTCAACTATAGTTAGGGTATTAGTACCGATTCAGATTCTAGTTATTGGTTCTCTAATCGCGTTCTTCGGTTTACTAACTGTGCTATTTCTTTCTTTTTGTTTTTCTTTTTGTTCAATTTCTTCGCAATTTTAATTCGCTGACCATATACTATATATGATTTCTTCGAAAGAAAGATAGTTTATTTTCTTCTTCTTCTCCTTCTTCTCTTTTTCATCCATTAATGATATTATATCAATGCCACTTTTCTCACGATGAAAAACATTTCCTACTATAATATCTTTTTCCACGCGAAAGTAAGTTTTAGCGATTCGATCGTTATATTTCTCTCGAAGAAATTTTAATTCGTCAATCACTGCACTCTACTTTTTCGTTTTCATTTCTCCTCTTGGAAGAAATTTTGAAAAGAAAATCGCAAAAAGAAGCATTCGCGTCGAAGCGTTAATGACCATTCTTTTGTTCCCAGTGTGCCGTGGTATTCAACAATTCGAGGAGACACCCCAATACACCGAGGTGAATCCCGGACAAGACGCCAAGTTGATATGCCGCGTGCTCGGCAAGAGGGGGCAGTGTATCTGGCAGAAGGATCAGAAAGTAAGTTGCACGTTAAAATGATTTATCTACGGGCCCTGGCGAATATATAGTTACCGCGCCGATCGATGAGGTGTCTATCCATCCAACCCGGTTGCCCGGGGTTTCAATTCCATACCCGTTCGATTTGATTTCCACCGAATTCACTTTTGAAATAAAATGGACCGTTCTAAACTGTACGTACGTATGTACGTATGACTCGCGTGGTCTCTCGTTCTTTCACTTCCGGCTTTCGAAACGAGCAAGTGGAGAAAAAGAGAAGCACACGAAAACTGAAAGGAATGAGCGAAATGAAGAGGGAAAGAAAGAGAGAGGAGAGAGGGGAATAAAAGAAAGCAGAAAGATAAAAACATGGGCAGAGTAATTGATAATTTAAAAAATAAAAGATTATTAAAAGAAGATTGGAAAAAGAAAACACGGATGGACGAACGAAATTTCCATTCCCGCATTCTAACGATAAAGTACGGGGAAAGTATAGGCGGTTGAAGTGGGTAGAATTTGAAAAATCACGTACCTCTGTTATCTCCGACCGAGAGTGTAGCCGAGAGATGGAGGAGAAAGGAAACCACCCACCTTCGTCTTGGCGTTGGCTCGTCTATCGCGATTCCGGCTAGTTCATTGTTACCGGGACTGTAACCTTCTGGCAGCCAACTTTTCTCCGTTTGCCTCGGTGCCAGTAAACTTCGACCGAGATAAGTTTCTGACCGAGAGTGGACGTTACGTGTCTGCCGACGATAAATACTTGTTCGTCGTTCGCTGCGAGACCGTCGAATGCTCGAACTTAAGTAAAATATTACGACGCAACGCGTCGCCCGACTCTATTTATTGATCTACCGGCGTATAGATGAAACTGTAAACAGAGAATAATTCGAGGAAACGTTCGGTTTCGGCCTTCTATTGATAAACAGTAGGAAAGGAAAGGAAGGGAAGGGAGAACACGTTAGATCGATAACGACTCGTTCGACCGAGCGAATTTCGAATCTATGAATTTGTAACTACGGATGGAAAAAATAAACGCGACAATATGGTCGAGTGCATTATCGAAGCGTGGATTATTGGTTTGCGATATTGGTATAGTATAGTATTTCATGAATATTATCTTTTAAATTAACAAATACACGGGAGTACGACGGAAGTAACGAATCGCGATCGGGAATCGGTGTAAATCAATTCCGATCGGGGCTCAACCCGTTCCCTGTCCTGATAAAAAATTGAAAATCAGGACGAAAATGTTATTTTCATTATGCACCATTGGCAACCCTCGTAATGGACCATAAAAATTTCCAGCGGTTGAATTTCGCGTGTGATAACCCTGTATCGATACGACCATTTCGATATGAATATTCAACGCATGCAAACTACGATCAAACATACTCGTATCGAGATAAACGCCCATCCCACAAATTACGGATCGTCAAATGGTTTTGCGGTCTTTCAGTTTCTTTTTTTTTTTTTTTCTCCCTCAAATTCATTTATTTTTCGTACAAACTTCTTACGCGTGGAATATCGCGTATATAAATTACGCAGCAGCAATTTTATTCTATAGATCCTCCGTTTTAACTTTTCAACTTTTCAAATTAATTTATTTTTACGACATCCTTCTTACATCCTTCTTGGATTCCTTCGAGGAATATTGGGAGCATTATGCGTTTCAATTCTTTATATGTCTTTCAATATTTAAAAATTCTATTTTTAATCATCTCTTCATCAAATATTTGGCTGTTTCTTTTCTCATTCTTCGAAATTTTTCGTCTATTCTTCTGGACATGGTTCTTAATAGGTATCTCGTAAAATATACGGCGTGCGTTATCGCATAAATCGTCGGATGAATGTGTCTACGGTTAAAGAAAGTACCGTCGTAATACGGGCATTCAGCGCGGGCTATCCGTTTAAAAAAATTTTTTTAATTAAATTCAAGCCATCCTTTCACCCGCGTATACATTTTTTTTCTGCGTAACCGCGCGAGCAAGTGCACGCTCGCCAACCACCTCATTTACTTACAATTACTTACTTAGAGTAAGTCCGCGGGGAGCCGGCAGTTGTTGCCACGAGGAGATATTCACTAACCGTACTATTCGTACTTTTCCTCGAAATCCGACGAATTTGAAAAGAATATTGCTCGACCGCTCATTCGACCAACTCATTCCTCGTAAATCGCGCGATATTTCGATCCCAAGCGTATCTTGTATCTTCGATAAGAAAATGTAGATTTAAGTATTAAGTATAATTTTCCTTTCAATTGTGGTCAAAACAACGAATCGATTTTTCTTGGCTAAACTTGGCTATCTTCTAGAATGCGGTCTTTTATCGACAACTTTCCACAGTGAGTTTCCATCACTGACTCGTACACTTTGTTTCCGCGAAAAAAGGGCAGATCGTTTGTATCTATACAACGTCTAATGTATATAGGGATTGGAGAGGAACAGTGACGTATCCGTGAGGGATACGCGAGAGAGGCGCGTAACTTTTCCACGAACTATCGACTATGCCAACCACGTATACCTCCAAGGCGTGGATGTATATTTATCCTGGCGCGCGATCGAGGATCAGATGGTCTGGAAGAAAGCGGGACCGTTACGAAATTCTCCACGATCGATGGCAAGAAACGATAAAGGGAGAGAAAAGACGAGGAACGAGGATCGATCGAGCGGTTCGAGAGTTGGCGGAAAGTTTCAGGATACGAATCGGTTGAAAAAGGAGGGTTTGAAAGTTGGCCGCGCGGTACGACGTTTAACAAAGGACGCAATTCCCTCGAAACAGATTTGCATCGTTCTTTGCGATGTCCTTCCCCACAACTTCGACGGCTTCTGTGCGACACGCGAAACAAACAGTTGACCAATTGCAATTTCGTAAGCAATTGTATACACGCACTCTCTCTCTTTCCTTCTCTTTCTCTGCGGAAATTTAGAGTAGAGAATTTATCGTTCCACACTTCAAAGCGTGGCGCATTATCGCTTGCCAACGCGTAAAACCAAGGAATGAAATTTCCTTGAAAATATTTATATAAAAAGCTGACTCGTCGATCTTTTGAGACTTTCCGTTTCTTCTTCCTGCGAAACTTCCTCGAAGGAAAAAAGGAGGAGGAGGAGGATATCGTCTGACGATCCGAAGAGAAAAACGGGAACATTGTCGCGAAGAAAAGATTTCCAAGAAGACTCTGAGATATCCGACGTCGAACAATGATCGCCCGTCCAACCCGTCGGTGACACGCGGCTTCATTATCGTCGTTATCGTTAATCCCCACGAAACTTTTTATTCCATCGTGCAACCGCCTCCCAGTCGGCCCAACCTTCCTCTCTCTCTCTCTCTTGATCCTTCTTCTGTCCCCCATCCACTTTCTTCCTCCCCCATCTATTCTCCTCTCCCGTAATCGTCTTTTCCTTGTAATTAAGTCCTTCAAGGTTCTCCGCGCGTTAGTTAAGAACGATGAAAAGAACCTTCCTCGATGGTTGCCAACAATCGAGGATAAATGTCTTCGCGTTCTTCAAAGCTCAACTTGTACGCGATACGATACGCTATTTCGATGCGTTTGATTTCCCCTCCCTTCCTTTTTTTTTTTTCATTTTTCACATTTTCGTCAAAGCTATCTCGCTACGTTACCGCAAAATTATCAAGTGGCGTCGATCCGGCCACGCTTTTTCACCCCCCTCCACGAATCCACTTAACGCTTTGACGATCGTTTCGCAATCATCGAGAACTTTGGATTTGATCGGAGAGTCGATTAACTGTTTCCAGTCAACAAGCGGTGGGAGTTTTCAGTTTTCATTAAAATTTTCGAACGGAAATCAAGCGTTCGCTTCGGAAAGTTGAAACGCAACAGCGGGGAGGTAGAGAAAAAAAGGAAAAGGAAGAAAAAGGAAGGGAGGAGAGCGAAAGAGTTTTTGCTACGAAATGCTACGAGTGAGATCGACGAAAAGGTAACAAAAGAAACGAACCCGGCCCCTCGAATTAAAATATAAATATGTTACAATCCCCAAAAGCTGCAGTATTTCTCCCTTTTCTCGTATTGTCGACACCGGGTCAAGAGCCGCAATTTTTCTGGCGTTCGCGCCACCAAATTACGCTTTCCGGGTCACGAGGAAAATACTTGGCTTCGCGTTCTAAAATTTGGAAGAGACGCGATTTAACCGCCTCCCCCCGTCCCTAATCTTTCCTTCCTTCCGTTTCCTTTTCCTCTTTCTCTCTCTCATCTATCTCGCCCGTTTTCCGTTCAACGCGATAAATTTTTCTTCACCTCTGCTTCCTTTCCGGAATAAACAAACGCGTTAACGTGAAAAGCTGTGCTAAGGGAAAAAAAATGATTTCCACGATGTCTCTCTCTCTCTCTTTCTCTCTGTCGGAAGATTTAACGCCACGAAGATTTTATTATGGCAATTGCGAGGCTAAGCGTAGCGTTCACCCTTGTTTCCTGCAAATTTCTTGCGCCACTTGCTATCCCACCTCCGCGTCCGACTCGCGTCCACCGGTTTCCGTTCCACTTCGACTTCCTTCCACCGTCATTCCCTCCACCTCCTTCTCCTTCTCCTCGTCTTTTCTACCCTCGAGGCAAGTGGATGCGCGTCGTGAACGCGCGTTGCTTATGCAACACGAAAAACTTGCTTCGCTGTCGTTCATCATGATAGAAAGAGAGAGAGAGAGGGAAAGAGGAAGGGAGAGAAGAAGAGAAAGAGGGAGAGAGAGAAGGTGACTTGATGTAGAGGGGAGATAGGGGGTTGGTTGTCGTCGAGTATGCCGCGTACGTACCTCTAAATTGGAGTCGTTACAACGCCTCGACTGAAAAAAGCTGAGCAACCAAGGGGTGAAAAGCCGGCGGTGGATTGGAGCGAGAAAGAGGCGGGTGAGAGGAGCGAGGGTGAGAGGAGGATGGAGAATAGTCGGAGAAACGGACGGAAAGGCGACGAAAAGTCGACGCGAGCCCTCGAGACGCGGCCGTATCTTTTGACCGAGCTTCTCAAGAAGAGAGCTTTCACGCAATTTCTTCTTGCACGCGTATTTTCAACCTCCTCCCGCCATTTTTCCCCCCATCCTCCTTCCCTCGTCCGTGTTGATGAACAAAAACAAACGTATCCTGCGCCCAGGGATCCGGTGTTGTATAATCGGGGAATTCGTTTTGCCAAGTCATTTTCTCCAACGACAAGAACTCGTAAATCCGAGTAATTAAACGGAATAAACGGAATGGAAAGTCGTGATGAAATGATGAAATGAAGAATCCTTTGGACTTTGCGACGATTATATCCGACGATTGTTCATGCGTCGGAGTATCGTTTCTTCAATTGGAGAAAAAAAAGGAAAAAAATGGTCTTTTGACGGAAAAAGGGCACCGAGTTTCCTCCTCCTCCTCCTCCTCCTCCATTTTCGTTTCTTTTCTTTTTTTTAATCCCTTCTGCCAATTAAGGAAGTTAACACGCGTTCACCAACCGTGTTCTCGCGCGGAACACGTACGTACAAAGCTTCTATTGGGGGTGGTACAGGATTACGAGGTACACGCTATTAAGAATGAAAGAAGCCGGGGGGATGAAACAGTTCCGAGAGAAGCTGTCAAAGTAAATTATTTTCCCGACAAAAGTTGAAACGGTTAATCCTGCTCTTTGAAGAAGACACGGTGAAAACGACATTTTCACAAAGGCATTTCGACGAACTCGGTCGTAGCTTGCATATTATCGATGCTGCTGGTCGCCGCTGGACGCGAGAAACAGTTGAAAACAGTCGCGCGTACCGCGCATTATTACGCGCTCTCGTGTTTTCTTCGATCCTAATCTCATTAACCCCGGATTATCAATGATCGGGAATTAATATTCAAATTAATGCTGGAAAATTGACAGCGCGGCACCGCAAATTCGAGGTGGAAATCTGGATGAAAATCGATCGATTCAGCGGGGACGGGGAGAGGAGATCACGCGTGTAATCAAAAGCCGCGGCTAAACCGGCGGAGTTTGGCGTCACCCTTTCGCTGCGATATAACGGAAAATGATTATGAAAACGTATTTATACACCGGGGGATATTCTTGAAATGGGCGGGGGGAGCAGCATCGACGAGCGGAGGGAGTGTATATCTCCTGACGACATTTCCTCTAATCCAGATGTCATTAAAGCGGATTACTCCGGCGAATTAATATGCAAATTAATGCACGCTTTTATATAACCGGCCGGATATACGTATTGATACCGCGGTCACCGACATCCCGCACCATCGTTGCCTCGATTTCCTGCTTCCTCCCACTCTCACGCGGAATAAACTTGCTCGTGTTGCATCTCGCGTTATATGTATGTATATATATATATATGGACAGAACGAAACACGCACACGCGTGGATAGACACGTAGGACGGAGTCTCTTGAAACGCATTTAACCGCGGGCGACGCGACCGTCCGTAGACCACAATCCCGCCAACACCACGCGGAAAGATTAAATGATAAATTTCCAAAGCAAGCGGCGACCACTCGACCGCCACTTATCCATCCACTTTGTACGCGACTCTTCCTTCTGTTTACCCCCTCGAGGCATCGTGAAAACCGGCCACTCTCCGCTCTCTTTCACCCCTCCGCCTCGTTATTTGGATACAAAGCCCGAGCACGTTTGTCTCGTGCAACCTCTTCCTCATCCGCCGGCGAATGTATAATTAATTCGCGTAATTAGCTAAAAACGATCGAGAACCGAGAGCCAAGGGTTAACTCGGTGAAGGCGCACCGTCGAAACGTGTATCTCGATACAACGTGTCGCGTACAACTTTTCCTTTTTCGGTTCTATCGATACCTTTTTCGGTCGGAATCGAGAGATTCGCCTTTCAAACTGTCTGTGAAAGGGGCAATCGCGGAATCGATCGAGGGAAGCCTTTCAAGGACGCTTTCCGACGGAATTATCGATTCTAAATATCAAAAAACTCGCTCCTCGAATCGGAAGCGAGCATATTTTTCCCACCCTCGTTCACCCGTTCAATCCATCTTCGTTCATCGATCGACGACAACTTCGGAGACAAGAGCGCGGATATTCCTCCGCGAGACGGAATCGTACGAAGATTTGCTCCACCACCGTCACGGCTGCGCTATTTTTCATCGAGAGATCGCGAAAAATTTCACTCGAAATATCGACTTCCCCTTTGTACGCGCACCACCACCACGCTCGACCCACATTCGAATCACGCGCACGATCGCAAGAATTTTTTTCTTTCCCACAAGTTTTCGAAAGAAGTTTTTTGCCGCTGCGGATTCGAGAGGATACGTTAATTAAAGGGAGGGCGGAAAAAAAAAAAACATCGTAGAATGCAACGCGTGAATTTTTCTTGCCTTCTTTTTTGCCTTTTAAGAAACGATGGAAAGGAAGAATGGAGGGTAGAAGAAAAACGGAGCGTAGCACGGAAATTGAAATGATTTTAACCGCCTCTTCCACGGAATTACATTTACTCGTGACCGAGTCTGCGATATCTCGATATTTCTTGCGAGGCGAACTCGCAATTTTTAAAAACAAAAAAAAAAAAACCACCTCGATGATATTGATTCCATTTCGATCCCACGAAGTTGATAACATTTTGCCGTGATTCCATTATATCCAAATCAAAGATCTTTTAAAGATTTCTCATAACGTTTTTCTTTTCCTCTCGTAAACCGAGGAATCGAATCTCTTTCCAATTTATTAACGCCGATTCATTCGCAGATTTTGTCGACGTAAGGTGCGAACAAATTGTGTGAATGCGTATAAATTTTTATATCCAGTGTTACTATCGCTCGGATAGAAGCAGATTGTGACTGCAGATCGTAAATTAAGATCGGACGGAAACGGCATATCCGATAGACAGACGTAACAACAAGTTAATTCCCGATTATTCGTTTCGACAGATTCCAGTGTCTAAATCCGTGCATCGATGGACGAAGCGTTACTTTATTTAAGATCCCTGCCATCTGTCCTCTCTGTTTAATTCATTTCCCTCGACGAAAGTTGCCTCGAACGAAAGTGCAACGAACTTGAAAATAATCCGAAAGAGCGGAAAATTGAAACGGCAATGGCAATAAAATTTCGCTTTCAACCAACGCAAGTAGCCGGGGGCAGGAAAAAGAAAGATCGAAGCGGATAAATCTGCGAAGCTTCATCTTTAGATAAACGGATAGCAAGCGAAAAGGGTAAATCTCCGTCGACTTTTCAGAGACAACTGGCGCAAATGGCGTTCAGGAACAGGATTTTTCCATCGAAAGAAGAAGCACACGTTTCGGGGATGCGAGAATATCGCTTTACCAATGTTGGGCAACAAGCTATTGCTATCTTTTGCTCGCGGTAGCTGATTTCTAAAACAAGATCGCCTCCGAAAACCACGAGATTTATGTTCTTCGTGGTTTCTCGTTACTTCCCCTTTCTTTTTCTCTCGCGCGCATCCTCCAATTCGCCACCCTATTCTTCTTTCCTCATCCTTTCTTCCCCCAAAGTGAATATTTATGAAAGATGTAAATAACGAGGGGGATAATTTTCTCGTGAGATCCGAGCCACTCTTGTTTACAACGCTCCCTTCTACCCCTTTTCCTCGTTCATTCTTATTCGTGTAACGGATATTATCGCATTGTATCCGCTTCCACTTTTATGTCATCGAGACACGATAGGATTAAACTTGATTCGATTGATTACAATCTCGAGGAAAAAAATGGCGAGAAATACATGGATCAGTTGCTCGATTCATTCGAGGCAAGGAAATTGAAATGATGAGAAGTGGCAAAATCGAAAACTTACGAATCAGTCCGTCTTCTTATTTTCGAATAATGGAGCAAAGTAAAAATCTATTCTGTCGAACGATGACATCGAGACAGAATTCAGGGGAAGAAAGGAGGGAAGGATTTCCGATTTAGAGAAGGTAACGCAACGTCGAAATTAGAGAAGACGAAACGAGGGATACGTTAGCGTGCTCTTTACAGAGATGCACTTTTACACGGGGCCGATAGATAGCGGGAAAGGGAGCAACTGGCAAGTTTCACGATGCGCGCGGCGCGATTCCCGAGGAAATGTCGAATTCTTCGAAGGCACGAAATCACTTTAGCGAAATAGGTGTACGGAATCGTCTTCGCCGGATTACCAGAAAGCTCTTTCCTCCGCCTCCTCCTCTTTTACCGCCGCCTAGCCCGCCCGCTTCTTCTTCGAAACCGCCTTTTACCATCCCGAGAAGAACATTCCAAAGAGGGAGGAGGTAGGGAGGGAGGAACCCTCTGCCGCTCTCCTTTTACGCTCGCTCGACTCGCCGCAACTCCGCTCGGCCGTGAACCAACCCTTCCACCGTCCTGCTCCACCTCCCTTGCCGAAAGGGTTGGCGATGAATCTCAAAGTTAACAACTTTTTCGAAAGGAGCGAAAGGTTGATCCATCGGGCGAACAAGAGACGCAAGAGCGCGGTAAACACGAAGGAGAGAGAAAGGAGAGAAAGAAGAAACGGATTGAAGGCGGCACAACGCGACGACGCGAGGTGGGGATAATGGAGGCGATTTCGGAGAGATCCGCGGAACCAAGAAGAAGAGAGCGAGAGAAAGAGAAGAGAGTTTTCGCATCGATTCGCTTTCTGTTCGCGTCCCACGATCTATTTCGTTGCTCTCCAAGAGATTGCCATTGCGTCTGCATTACTCGAGCCCTCGCTCGTGTTATCAGGGCCTTTGGCCCACAGGGTTATGTACCCTGGCCGTTTGCTTCGCCACGCCGCCCCGATTCGTACGTGTGCACGTGTCCGTGTGGGTGTGCGTCCGTGTGTGGGACGCGCGATTGTGTGGATGGGGAGGGAGATGGAGGGGACGGGGAGGGGCGTGTCTGCGGGTGCATTACGCTGATTGCTGGTCGCGGCCTCTCCGGAGAACATAGAGTCACGAAGGCGGGTGGAAGGGTGGAAGGTGGAAAGGTGGCGGCGGCGTGTGCGGCCGTCACGGGTCGAACGAAGACAGAGCCGGATCCCGTGAACCGGCGAGGAGGAAGAAAAGGGAATAAGGGCCCTCTTCCACGGTTAAGTAAGTGAACGCTCGTACGTTGCGAGCGCCCGGATTTTAATCCTTTAAATGAATGACGCCGGTGACGCTCGCCCTCCCGCACTTCTCCTATCTTCCTGACTATCCGACACCGAGCCACGCCGAGTTTACATTCCTGTTGCGACACCGTTTCCCTCTCCTTGTCACGGCCATCTCGACGCGCGCTTTAAAAATCGGATATATATACTCTTTTTCAGGCGAGAGAAGATAAGATATCCTCGCTAGATAAAAAAAGATGTAACATTTAATTTAGAATAATCTCGAGTTAATTTAAAAATCTCTAGGAATTTGGATTTTGATTGGATTTTCTCTCTCTCTATTTTTTTTTTCCAATCTTTTCTATTTCAACCGCAATTATTCCCCGTATCGCTCGTAGATGGAATAGATATACTCTTTTATATCGATTTAAATTTTCTCCTTTTTAATAAACTGGAAATTGGAATCAGCCGAACACGATAATGATAACGATTCATTTACGAACTTTCGACATAGATTATTTTCAGAGTTGTGGCCGAATTTTAAAATTTGTTAAAAATTTATTTTCATTAATTGTATAATTCGAGTTTTTAATTAAAAACACGCGTGCACATCGCGCAAGTAAAGTAAAACCGTGGCAAAGCTGGGAAAAATGTAGATGCGTGTCGACGCGTCGTCTATGGGATCGGATACAGACTCCCGTGAAAAATCGAGAAACGGGGAAAACGAATACGGGCAAGACGCTAATATCCGTGTAATTGCGTACGCGTCGCTTCGTCTCGCGACGGTAAACGTCAACGCGCTGGCAACTCATTATTCTTCTTGCCCCGAGGGCGACGCGCCGCCTTGTCCCATCCACGCCCGAATAATCATCACATGGGGGGGATTTTCCCCCATTGTGTTACTGTGTCTCCCGTTCAATGATAAACCGTGCACTTTCTCGGTAACCGTCCTTCATTATTAATACACTCCGCGATCCTGGATCCTTCAAAAATTTTTTCCTTTCACCATTCTTAGAGAGAAAATACGTTGGCTTCAATAGAAACGACACTCGTTCTATCGAAAATTCGACGAGTTCCCCGATAATTAAAATAAGTAAAAAAAAAAAAAGGAAGAACGAAATGTCGATCAAATCCAAAGAGCGTTGAGATGGACGCGGTATTCTCGAGAATTACTTACTCGAAAACGAAACGAAAGTGGAAAGGAAATGAAGGAGGGAGAAAAGGAAAAGAAGGAATACCCGAAAGAAGAGCAAGCTGGGGCGTTAATTCGAGAAGGATTTTCATGGGGCGGCTAGTCGAGCAGGGATTACGAAAACTCGTTAACCGGCTAATAGCCTTAAATGACGAGCGACGAGATTTTTCTGGGAATACAGGATAGAGGAGAAGAAGCGGATTGTTGGAGCGATCATCCAGTTTCCACGCGGTGGAAACACGCAAGGTTGCCGCACAAGGAGCTGCGGCGGAAACGGGCCGATGGAAGCGGGAATGTGCGAGAACGGGGTTTTAAAATAGTATGGAGGAGGGGAGGGGGGGGGGGGAATAGATTATAGGGATAGCTCCGGATAGGGAATCGATCCTTGAATTACGGGCACATTATGACTGCGAAACTTGCTAAGGCCGCACTTTCCTACCCGCCAGCGAATTAATCTAACGCGAAAGAAGAGAAGGAGCCTGGAAGCCGGAAGCCGATGATTCATTTCGGATGGAACGCGCTTAGAGGCCGAGATGGAGAAACGAAGGGGTTGGGAGGGAGGGAGGGAGAGAGAAAGAGGCGAAAGCTGCGGCGGGGCTTGAGAGGATTCCGGTAACGAGGAACGATCGAAGTCCCTTCGTTCGTCGATTAAACGATCGCGGCGAAACGCTGACATACACCCTGGCTGCCATTGTCTATGGAATCTGTTGGTATCACCTCTCTCTGTCCTCGATTTACGCTTTGCCCTCGTTTCGCTTTCCCAAACCTCGCCTCGCCTTCGATAATGATCCCCCCCCCCCCCATTCACGAACGACTTACGAAACGTTGTAGAGTTGCCTCCAATATTTCATCCCCCCGACATTATATTACCGTTGGATAGTCGAATCCCCGTAATAACGACGGCCAATTGACCTCGAGACGAATCGTTTCAGCCGATCGGGATGCACTTGAAGAAGTACGAGTGGGTAGGAAGGCCGGACATCGGCGATTGTTCCTTGTGGGTGAGATCGGCCACTCTGGAGTTCGACGACGGCCTGTGGCAGTGCCAGGTGACAGCCAGCGACTTCACCACGCAGGACGCGCTTGCATCCGAACCGGCCAGGCTCGTTGTCAGAGGTAAGGTGTAAAAACTCGATACAACATTTAACTCTGCGCCGATTTTCGAAAGCGAGTTAATTAACGCGTTAAACATCTCGATTCTCGCGTGTAACCGCATTTCTATTCGAATTTTGTGTATTGTCCGCCGGCGAAACTAGAGCCTGGTCATCAAATCCAGTCGCTTCGTCCCTTTTCATTGTCGTTATTCCCATTGTGACGAAATTAACGCGCTACCCGCGTGTCTAGGGACGAGGTATCGCAACAAGACAATAGAGAAGTTACGAAACTGGGCCGATGCGGGGTATATATCCCCCACGATCAAAACGGTATTATTTCTCCAACAGCGGTTACGACCTTATAAGAAAACTCATTTTACAGAATGCGATGTTATGTACCCGCGTTAAGCTCGAACTTTAACGATTGATCCATTTTCTATTTTCGCGTTCAAATATTGGATTGGAAGCGATCGAAAATTTTTATAGATACTTCTTCAAGTCTAGACTATTGGAAAGAATTGGAGAAATTGTCATAAACACGCGTAATAAACACGAATAAAACATCTTTCTATCGGATTTTTATATAATAAAAAGCCTGGAAGAAGAAGTTAACAATTTTGTCGTCAAAATCTATTGGAGGAAAATATCCTCCTTTCCTCGAGTCATCATTTTTTTTTTTGATTCGAGATACAAGATTAAAGTGTCGTAATCTAATGCTTGATACAGCGTACAAATTATGAGAATCGATCTATATTTTTTCTTCAAAGTGCTCGTCTGAAGTTTCGGATAGATCCTAAAGTGCGAACAAGGACATCGAATAAGAGAATAATAAAGAGAATAATAAAGGTAAAGGACGATTAAAAATCATTCCTCTCCTCTTTACACGATTCCAAGATAGAAGAGTTTAATCGAGAATCTCGAGATAATTTACGAACGGATATGTCGCTAAATTGGAAACTTTAAATAGATTTAAAAAGTTTAGGTTAAAACAGGTCGGATCGTGGAAAGCGAAATTGTCGCGGACGATCGATAGATCTGACAAAGGTAATCAGGGGAGGAACGCGGTTAAATGATAACGTAATTATAACGAGCGACGTCCAGAGAAACGTTGGGCCGCGTGTCTCCGAATATCCAGCCGCGCGACGGCCAAATTAACCTCTGCTAATTTTCTCATTCCAGTCAGCCCTCAGCGACCGCAGATAGAGTACGCGGATCGTCTAATTCTACCCGGCAGCAACGTGACAGCCCGAGCAGGTGAGATCGCTGCGCTCACTTGCAGAGCGCGGTATGGGAATCCTTCGCCTCTAATTAAATGGTTCGTAATTGTTGCACCGTAGATTCCGTTACCACTTACTACGTAACATCCACCCGACGATTCCCTCCTCGTCTCGGCCTTTTTCTCCTCCAACTCCTCGATCGAAATCGGCAACACTCACCGATCCATTTCACAATAGAGGAGCAGGAAGAGGAGGAGGAGGAGGAGAAGGAAGGAGAAGAAGGAAAAAAGAAAAGATCGTCCCATTTCGATCTTTGGATCCTCGATCACGATTACCGATTCGTTCGGATATCTCGAACAACGAATTCGCGCGACGACGAATCGTGCGACCGAGACGAAAGAGGATCGGCGAAAGGTCAAGGCAGGAAATTGAAACGGAGTAGCTAGCTACCTAGGAAAGGAACCGTGTAATAACATTGGTTTCCAAGGGAGAGAGGTTTGAATGCTTTTAGATTGCGCCCGTTTTCCAACCTCGTTCGTGCTCGCGTTCAATCATCGGCCGGGAGTAGCGAGTTGCTCCTTTTCGGGATTGATTCGATTAGCCCGGCGCGCCCCAGACTTGATTTCGCCTCGCGGACTTTGGGACAACTTAATTCCACTCGTGTCTTTCGCGCCACGGCGACGGGCGCGAGTCCTTCTCTCGGTAATCGAACGATTACCACCGTAATTGCACCGAGGGGTTTCCAACGGGTTCGCGGCGTAAGCATCGCGAGTGAGGGGAGGAGAGTCGAATCGAGTCGAGTTGAAAGAAACGCTTGGGAAAGGATTGAATCTAATTTTTAAATTGAATTTCTTCCGGAGTCGCTTCTTCGTCGCAATCGTAAAAACAAATTGGAGAGTGTTTTTTCCCTCCCTTCGTTCCGCTACTGCTATTATTTCAAAACGGAGGAATCGCGGCGCTCTCGTTCACTCGAGGAGCCAGTTAAGTTTTCCCCGTGCGAACATCCCGACTCGTAATACACCCTGCGGATCTTGCCGTTGCGACGATGGTCCGAGGTCGGTCGGTCGCTCGCCCATGAATAATCATGATCCATTCCAGCCGGTATCTAGACGAAGTTAAGAGGCTATCGGGGTTCGCTTGCACCCCAGAGGCGTAGAAACAACAGGAAGCGCGGGATCGAACGAAACCGTTGGATCCGAACCGAGAAACCTTGTATCGAGTATTGAATAGAGACGAATCGCGACCGGGCCAGGGAACGGTGCAACTTCATCGAGTTAGTTCGAAACTTGGATCCAATGACGCGACAGGTTTCCCCTTACTTTTCCGCTGCTGTACCTCTCCTTGCGAATCGGTCCAATTGACGTCGGGGAGGATGCTCGAGCGCCAAGTATCGAACGGATTCGATCATCGCTAGGCCTGCATTTATTTATGTTATTTATTTATTACCAGTACTTTTTGCCGTGTATTCATTAATTTCTTTCTATCGAGACGTCGTGTCGAGATAGGATCGGATATATAAAAATTTAAATCAAAGAAACAAACAAACTCGTTCCCTTTAATTTACCGGTGCTTGTAATTTACGTGTACTTTATTTGTAAATGACACTCGTCGTCGCGATCGATCGAAACGAATAGTTGTCGAAGCTTTGTTCGCGAGAAAGAACGACTTTGAAAAGCGATCGAACGTTAAGCCCCGCGTTCATAATTCTCTGTCGCGTTGAAAAAAAAAGAAAGGAGAGAAAAAGAATATAATTTATAAGCACAAGTTATTATTTCCTTCCGCGAGGAATATTTAAACAGTTTCGCGAATGAGAAGAGAAACGATCAAAGAAAACGAGACTAACGCAACGAGAGACGAAAGCTTACGATGTTCTTCTTTAACGGGAACAATTGATTGCACTCGTTTCTCTTATCTTACATGCAAATCCACGTACGCATTCCCCCCCACTGTTTCTCCGCCATTTCCGAGCATCCATCCTCTTTTCTTGGCCGGAAATTTCGCTCCATTTTCTGCGCGATGGATACACATTTCCCTTACACGGTTATTTATCCAAGTAACCACGGCACATCGCGTGTGTCGCGTGTTATCACCGCGATAAGCGATCCAGGTTAAGTGGAATCGTTTCCCAAAACACGCGTCTAAATTGCCGCGTCAATGGAAAACGTATGGCGATCATCCAGTTTTATCACCCACCCCTCCTCCATCCATTCTTCTTGTCCAACGCAGGGGGTACAGAAAATCCAGGCTATTTCACCAATAGTGAGAATGAAACAATGAAATGTTCAGAGGCTGATCGGAAATTCCAGAATGACGAAGCAAACTCGGAAGCGATTACCCGTTTCAATTTTTGATCTCGTAGAGAAGGAAGGCAGAGAGGGATAGAGCCGAGTGATGGAGTAGAGAGGGGAGGAGAGGAGGGGAAAAGAGTCGAAGAAGAAAAAGGTGGGGGCGAGGAGGAAGGATTGTTCGTTCGGTGTGTCCGTGCGATTTTTTTCACTGTTCCGCGCAGAGTTGTGTACGAAGCGAGCATTGGAAATGCAAATTTTCGGGTGAAATGCTCGCAGGTACGTGGGGGAGACCGAAGTGAGGACTCTGAGGCCACAGGTGAATTCAACGGAGATAGATAATCCTCGTACCTGGGCGACCTACAGCGTCTGCGAGATCATGGCGGACAGATCGCGATACGGGCAGCCGATTCGATGCGTGGCCATTCATCCGGCCTACGACAACCCGACTATGTCGTCGAGCACGGAAGTCAGATTCGACGTTAGATGTGAGTATATGTATATCTTTTTCTATCCTTTTTATTTCGATTTACTAAGATAAATTGATGTTTTTTTTTTCTTTCTTCTTGCTTATAAAAAAGATTTATAATAAGTATCGATATTTTTGAAATATTACTTTTTATATTCGTAAATGTTACGATGTTTAAAAAAAAGAAGAGAAAATGAACGTATATTCCGTATAGGAAATTTTAAAAAAGTGAACGCAAATTTTGTTTTATTTATCAAGAGTAAGAAAATAATCATCGCCGCTTTGATCTTTTTTCTCTCGTTCCACCCTAATAAATATTCAAAAATCCCGTACGCTTGACCCGAGCGTAACAATTTTACCTGTCGCTTGCAGCCGATATTGAAAACAAATATTATTCCCACCCTTCCTCCCCACCCCTCGATTGTCTTATTTTAACACTGGTCAACCAGCTTGTCCGAGTGGAACGGATTAAAATCAGGGAGGAAAATTAATTCCGGGAACTAATTTAACAAACGATATCGAGTTATACCGATGTCGCAACTTAACCGCTTTAGCATAAATTTACGGGATTTAGGTCCGTCGTAAAGGATACTCTTATTACAAAGTTGCTCCATAACGTTCAGGTCATTCTCGTTACTAACGCGGATTAGTAGGCAAGATTAATATTTAAGAATAATCACCGTTATCCCCTCGATCCCGCCCCCTCTCCCCTATCCTAAGATGGAGGGAAGGGAGGATAGCTGGAGGATCAACCGAATCCTCGAGCCAACTTTCCTCCCAACTTTTTTAACGAGATCTCCACCGTTGGAAACAATTTTTTCGCGATGAAGGGAAATCACGTCGGTCGAAAGACGACGGGCAAGTAATTTCGCGAGATTCGCGAGAGTTCGATCGCGGAGCGATGAATTTGTTTGGATTGAACCAAACCTAAGACGGGGGTGAAATTAAAATTCTGTCGGAGGAGTATTCGCGAATAACGGACGGAAACGGGGGAAAAATGGTCCTTTTTTAGTCGAGTGGTGGAAAACATTTCCTTCTCCTATATATACGTTTCAATATCCTGAATTCTGACTGTCTATATGTATATGTAATAAATTGCGAATATCAATAATTTTATTACAAGTGGATTTGATTACAAGTACAAGTGTAATATTACGTAAAAGTTTCTTTTTTCTTTTTTTTTTTTTCTTTTTTGACAAATTGATATCTGAAAAAAAGAATTCGTTTTACAAGACTTCGTGTAATATATCGGTTCATATATATATCATATTGGATCATCTCCTGCTCTACATGTATAAATTATTCCCATTTTTCAATATTATAATTCGTAACATAACATTCATTTATGTCGTTTATGGAAAATATATACTAGAAATATTCGCAATTTATTATTTATTATTGTTAAAGTCGTGCGGATGAGATAATACGCACATCTCATTTTGAAAATTAACCTATTATTTCTTTTAATTTATCGTATATTATTACAATAATATTGTAATAATATTCGATGCTTTAAAAAATTAACTGAAATTGTTTGCATTCGATCGAATTAAAAATATTACTAAATAATCTCAATCTTGTAATATCGATAAAATAAAAAGACGAACAATTTTTTATACTAAGAATTTTCATACTAGGAATTTTCGTACGAATTTACAGGCGAAAAAGATGATAGGAATTCCGGCGGCGAGACCGGATATTTGGTTAACACGTTCGAGAGCGAAATGGTCATTTGACCCAGCGCGAAAGAACATGGAGCAACGAATAAATCGGTGTTAACGAGAGGTGGACAGAAAGGGTGCGTGTGCATCAGGCTGACCTCAACCCCTACCAAAGCAAGAATCCCCACCAAGGCTACGATTTAACCTCGCACATAGCGGTGACCGCGGAACCCTCATCAATCTCCCTCAAAACGCGCCACCCTGACGTCCTGCTTTTCGACCTTATCGACAATTCGAGCTCTGCTGCATCGTCCGACAATTTTGAATCGCTTTTTACGAAACAACAATGACTAATGGCCGGCGGATCGATTCGACCGGATTAAACGATATCTCGACCACTCTTTTTGTGAAAAATTGAAAACTGAATTTACCGAAAATCCAAAATATCACTCTCGTACGAAAGACGAGCGAATAAATGGAACAATCTATCAGGATAGATATTACGATTTTTTTTCCAACGATCTAAAAATTATTTCGATCGATTATCCAACTATTTAGATAGTTCTTTTTTTTTTCTCTTTTGCTATTAATTCTTTCGAATCAATCCTATATAACGGATAAAATTCCATTTCGATCTCATCTCCACGATATCCGAGTAAACGAACTCTATCTAATCTCTTATGATTTGAATCGACACCGCGTTATCCCGATTATAATACGTACCTCCGTTGAATATATGAACCTTGCGTTATGCAATATTTATCCGGCTTATATTATAAATTTCTTTCCATTATTAATCGATAATAAATAAATCAACGATCAAATCAACGATAATAATAGAATAATCGAGGTGTTACGTATCAACGGGAGCCGGCCGGTCATCAATATTCTCCACCGCTTCTCAAATTGCAACTGCGTGCAAATATAAATAGTCTCACCCTCCTCTTTATCTCGATACCGAATCTGTAATTCAACCACGACCGAGCTACACCTCTTCCCTCCCCCTCTGTAATCCGATTTCGAATCGATCGCGCGCGTCGTTTTACCGCCCCCTCCCCGACTCGGAACCGAAATTTTTCTTCTATTAATCGCTTCCGCCCCGACCCCCTCCCCTCTAAACTCAGCACCAACGACGGGAAGTAATTCGTTCCAGGTGAAATCGAGTTCCAAGTTGGGAGTTCCCCCATCCGCGATTCCTTCGGGGATCCGGAGGGGTTGGTAGAGACGCGGTTTACAAGTATTACCGGTCGGAAATGGAGACACACGGGGTGGGTTGGCTTGTCGCGTATATTGATTAGGGGCATTAGCCCAGGGCCGGGACTTTTCAAGGCAAATTGAAAAGTTCGCCTCAAAGCGCGGATACATCCCTTCGATCGAAACGCCCACGGGAATCTCGAATCATCCCATCGTTTCGCCATCCTCGCCTTCCCCTCCCCCTCCGCTATCCAGTTCAATCCAACCACCGTTTACTTTGCCGCGACGACAGCTTGCACTCCGTTGATGCACTTTTCAACGACCGATTCGAAAGGGATAGTATCTCGTGACCCACCCATTTTTCACACGCCGCTTTTCGCGACTATGGATAGTCCGCTCGATTCCATAAATCACATGCTGGAACTCCATTTGTACGAATGAAATTTTAGTAACACGAATTTTAATCGAGGCCGAAGAGAGAGAGCTCGAACGGTGTTTTTTCTTTTTTCGAAACGATTCCTGTTATAAGCGAAAGAAGAGAGATAAGGAATTCGTTTTATGGATCGTTTCGAATATATATTTAATCGGATGAATTCGATCGATTAAGAGATGGATGTATATATCGATTATGAACAATCTGGTTACATAAACTTCACGTACTTGTTTGTCTGCCAACGAGTTCGTATAAATGGAGTTTTTTTTATCAGGATATCGATAAATAAACGTTATGATTGTAAATATAATATTAATATTAACTAACTATTGTTTGTATTGCAAAGAAATATTATATATGTATTCAATTCTTTCTGAACATCGATAACAATGAATATTATTGGGAAAAAAAACAATTCACAACGCATCTGTATATTACAAAAAATATAACATATTAATCAATTTTAAATTTTATAAGATTGTGCAAAAATTTAAAAAATTTATCATTAATATATCAAGTAATTATTATATATCTTTAACAAGTGCCTGATGATTTACGGATATCAGAGGGGACTGTGTATTCCGTTTCTCCTTTTTTTTAGAAATTTTTTTCACGCGAATCAATCAGTTCTCCAAGCACGAACAACTAATAAATATCGCGCGCGTAGTTAAAATACGCGCAACGAAAACTCTCGCGTTACATAGCTCGCCGTTGGATTAGAAATTCCACTTCGAGAGAAGGGATGATGGAAAAGTTGTGTCTTTCTCTCGAGCGAGCGAGGATAAATAGACGCGGGGGCGTCCAAGACGGGGGAATTTTATACACGCGACGCGACGGTTCGCGCGCAGTTCGTGGAAGGTGCAGCTGGCGCGCGAGAGTCCAACGGTTATCCGGTGAACCGTATTTCTGCTAGTCGTTCTTTAGGTGAACTTCAAACGGGTGTGTTTTTATAGACGATGGCGACGGTGGATCGAACAAAAGGAGAAAAGAGTCGAAACAAAGAGTGGGGAACAAAAAAAAAAAAAAAGAAGCGGAAGCGCGCCGAGCGGCGGCCGGCTTTTGTGTCGCGAAACAGAAATTTCCCTTCCCCAGGTTTCAACCTGTTTTCCCTTCGAGAAAATTTTTCATCGCCAGCCCTCCCTCTAATTAACCCACCCACCCGCCATCATCGCGCGCGAATTCGTTAATTAACCTTCATCCCGGTGTATCGTCCCGGAAATAAGCTGTAACCGTTCCTCAACGGTTGAAAAATGCCAACGCGTTGGCAAATATTTAAATATCGGGGAGAGGTATGTGTTTACTGGTGAACCGGCGATAAAATAACAAAGTAAATGTAAATAACAAACATCAAAGTTTCTCTCATTTCCGGGATATACGTTCGATATATGCACGCACAACCCGGCCAATTCGCGAGAGAAGCTAAAGCGTATTTCCGACGTTTCTTCATTCTAACCTCGTGGCATGAAAAGCGAATGATAAAAAAGGGAGGGGAAGGGAAAAAAGGAGGAAAAAGAAAAATATATATATATGTATCCCGGAGGAACAAATATCGCGTCGCGATGTTTTGAATCGAAACGATTTGGTCGATACGGAAATTTTTCGCCATTGCCGCTCGCGAATTTATCGCCACGGCTGGTCCCCTCGCGCGATAATGAATTTGTTTCGATCAACGTTGCGCTCGTTTGCTCGTAATTTACTGGTACCGATGCTGATCGAATATTCATGAAGCATTGTTCGAAAACGAATACCGGGGCTACAGAATTTATTGAAAACTCCAGGAGAGGCTGACGCGCGATTTATGCACCGGGCACGTAGTTTTCGAATGTACAGCTGACGGGCTGCTGTGTTTCCCCTGCAGTCTTCTGTAAACTTCAAAAAACGAGCTGCGGCGTATACCGGTAATGGCGTTGAAACCCGGGCAAGCCGCATGGCCAGCCTGAATACCAAATTTTATTTTATCTTTTTTTTCCCTCTGCCCCCTTCCCCTCCTCTCACGTTCGCGATCGATCGTTTGCTTCTCCTCCGCGTCGATCGCGTTCATGTTCCGCTCTCCGTTGATAATCAAATTCCCCCGAAATTACGGGAAAACACAGCAGCAATCGGCCTTGCGATGATTGTCGGCTTTGACCGATTCAAACGCTATTCGCAAGGGGGAGGATACAATGTCGTTTCGATCGGTCGGTTCAAAATCAGTCGGTTTCACAAATTTTCTCACTCTCTCTCTCTCTCGTTAAAAGCGGATTTATAAGAGGACGAAAGGGGAGAACGCGAAGAGAGGAAGGAAAGAAAAAAATAGAGGCGGAAGGAAATATTAGCGGGAGGCACATTGTAGGCGCATATAGACAGGCCTGCATAGTTGGATTCTCTCCCCGATGGATCCATGAAAGGAGGAGGGGGATGTGGATGGTAACGAGTGAAAAGGGAACGACAGTGACAGACCGCAGTTTCGAAGATGCCAATCACACGGCTAACGTTTGTGTCCGGCGATGTGGACGAAACGCGTGCGGAAATAGAGTTCGGCGGCGGGGTACGACGAAACAAAAGGAAATAGGTCTTCGACCGTCGATCGAAACAGCTGCGGACCTCCCTTCCCCCGCGGAGAAACACGCCGTGCAAACCAAACAAATAGGGGTGACCGGTTTGACACACATGCAGAGGGAGACACCTCCGGCGAATCCTCCACACCACCCACGCGCGCAACCGACCCATGTCCTATAAAACACAGGCAGCCGCGGTAAAAAGGGTAATAGAGGGGAAAGAGGAGGAGAGGGGATGGAAAAAGGATTGGACACCGAGTGGGAAAGAGAGGGGGGGAGGGGAGAGAGAGAATGCAACTGAAATTGTGAATGGGTCAGCGAGTATTCGTTCGCGCGTATTTCGAAATCATTGTTACGTGAAATGAACAGCTGCGCTGAGCTACACACATACGTACACATACTCTCTCTCTCTCTCTCATTCTATAGGAGGATTGGATTCGAGAGCGTCCCCGCTTTTTCATTTTTCACGTCTTTCCTGGGACACGGAATATTCTACCTTCGCACCTGAAACATCTCTTCCACTCTTGAGAAATTAATCCGCCAACCTTTCATACACGGATTCCACGTTCACGCGTTATCATTCGATGCTCCTTCGGCACGGGATTTACGTATCCCGCCACGAGATTTCTTGCGTATCTTTGAAAATACATTCCAAAGATTTCCATCGATTTCGAATCGCGTTGCGCGTATCCGCTTCGAAAATCGAGATTCGAGTTTGTACGAGGTATTTGATCCCTGATGCGTATTTAATCCGTTCGGCTATTCTAAATCTTTCGATTCTTTTTCTTTTTTCTTTCTTTTTTGAAAAGTATCCTACAATTGCGAAAGGATTTCGTTACAAATAGGCAGAGCGTTCGTTACTCCAACGACAAAAGAAACAATTTAATCGTGGAATCGAGTTACAGCGGGTAGCCGGGTAGTTCTCGCGAGACGCAGGGCAAGAGACAGGGACGACGAGGCGAGTTTTGTGTAGCCGATGTCTCTCCGGTTTAGCCGGTTTCCCTCTTTGCGAGTTGCGTAATCGCATTTCCAAGTCTGAATACAAGCTTGTTATTTTTGGCCCTCGGGAAATAGGTCGGGACTGAAATTATTAATACAATTTGGATCCGTATTCCAGCATTAATTAACCGTCATTTGTGACGTCTCCCCGTGAGCGGCGCGCACAGTTTCATTGATTTAAATCAACGAGAGGGGGAGGGGAGGGTGGTGGTGGAAAGAGGCCGTGGGTAACGTGGCAAGGGGCAAGGGAGTAATTGCATATTAACACGGTAAATTATTTTCCACGTCCAGTACTTTTAATCGAAAGCTTTTGTCGAAACAGGGTGGTTGAAAACAGGTTGGGAGGGTGTAGCGAAAAGCGAAGCGAGAGATCGCCGTTCCTTTCGTTCCCATATTCCTCGGCCGGGCCTACGGGTACCACCACCCCCATCCACCGACCCTTCAACCGCGTAATTGCTTTCGCTGAAAAATACCACGTAACGCGTCGATTCGATGTACGTTAATAGAATACAGTGCTTGCCGGCCGACTAGCTCGATAGACCGGGTTTATCGAAACACGATTCCATTCCCCGCTTCCGATCCGGCTATTATTCCAACCCCTTCGATTTCTCCACCAGATCTTTTATCTCGCATAGAGATAGGTTATAAGGGTGTAAGAGAAGAGTAAAACTTTCTCGACAGTTGTTTCTCGAACACCATTTACTTAGTAATTAGTAGTAGTCTTCACGAAATGAGAAATAATTCTGGCAAAGAAATCTCGACGATTTTATCATCTCTCGAATGCGCGTATCCGCGAACGTTTTTCGATCGATCGATCGATTCGTAAGTAAAAAGAGACAAAAGAACGAGAATGAAAAAGAAAATTTTTCAAAGCTAGCGCGATAACGATAACGCACACCTCGATTAACCGAAGAGATTGAAATCAGCCGGTGAACAATTCCATCTATTCTCCCCTCCTCTCTCTCTCTCTCTCTCCCTCTCTCCTCCCGTTGGGAAAACGACCGCAGGATTAACTGGGCGCGGGTGTAATTGAATTTTTCGCGAGCCGCGGCTAACTAATTATTTCTGACAAGGAATAATAACGAAACGACGGGGGATGCCGGTTTCAACTTTGATTCATTATTTCGAGGTTTGTACGCCGGGTTGACGTGTTCCCTACTCGCGCGCCATTGTTTTCCATTCCATTATCGGCCTTTCCGCGCGTTGCCTTTCCCCCCTAACGGGAACAGAAAAGAAGAGGGGAGGGAAAGCAGACAGAGAGGAGAGGACATCTTTGTCCCGGATGGAATATCGGGGTAACCCAGTAGTCGTCGTGGCCTCTTTTCTCGATCGACGATCCGTTTCTTTCACCGCGATCCACTTTTAATTACGCCCTCATTAACGAATCATCGAATCTGGAAACTTGCTACGTTTACCCTCGAAACCGGTGCGTTTATTTTTCCGCGTAACGTTCCGCGTTACGATTAAACCAATTCTCGTCCGCGATTTCAATTAAACCTCCCGCCGTCCGTTCGTCGAACTCACCTTCCTCGCTTCACCTCGGCTGAGAACTTTCTCCTTTTTTCTCTTTCTCACCCGAGAAAATTAATTTCTTCGCCTTGGCATCACCTAATCGCGCAATTAAAATTTCCCTTACGCGATGAGATCACAAGTGGAAAATGCGTTTCAGACGCGCCCGAGACGAGACTGGTCGGGGTGCCGACCGGCCAACTGGAAGAGGGTCGTGATCAACTCGAGATACGATGTCTGGCCGATGCGAATCCACCGGCCTCGATCCTCTGGAGGAGAACCAAGAGTCCGGGGGTGACGGAGGTGGCCAGTATCGGAGAAACGTTGCTGTTCTCCCCGATCTATAGGAATCACGCGGCCGTGTATATCTGCGAAGCGGCCAACACCGAGGGTGAAAGCAGCCCAGTGTCCGTTCAAGTGTCCGTCAACTGTAAGTGTCAACGTCCCCGTTTCCCCCTCTTCATCCGCCGTCATCCTATCGGATGGATTCTAAAAGTATCCGCGATTAACCCTTTTTCCGTGTCAGAGACAGAGGCTATTAGCCGCCGATCGGTTTTCGCGAGGCGGAAATAACCGGGTTTATTTGAAACCACTTTGTGAATAAAAATAACTCTTCGCTCAGACGGATCCTCTCTCTCTCTCTGTACGGTGTTCGGTTACGCCTCGATCCACAAGGGATGATCGAATCCCGAGACGAGAATCATCGAAGCGCCGCAAAGTGTTTACAAGTAGCTCGTCGGATAGTTTCGAAACGGTATTTGCGTTACAGCAGCTTAATATTTGCCAGGTTTCAACCCGTTTTCGACAGTCTCGCCACTCCAACCTACGAAATTATCCAACACAGCTATTGCGCCCGAGAATTGGTAAAACGAAAACTCGTTAAACGTCGCCACGATGATCGTTCGATTCGCGAATCTTTGGGAAATCGATGGAGAATCGATAAGAACCGATGAAAAATTACCCGATAACGTATTACGAGAATTTGCTCGCGAAAACCAACGTTCTAATAACATTTATTTCGAGGACAAGGTTTTCAATCGTTTTATACAAAATCGGAATAACTTAGAAATTTACTTATTTGCTCTTAACCAACTCTATTAACGCGTAGCAAATAAATTTCATATTCTAATGAAAGATTCACTTGTGGCTTATAAAATATCTTGTCCATAAAATCGCATTAACATCGTAATCGCGAGATATTTTCAGCGTTAAAAATGTTAAACGCGATGACGATCAGTCAGGATTTCGAATTCACGCGAAACCGATCAAACGAAACTTTACGTTTAATCTCGACACCGAGGAATCGATCGAGAGAATCGATAGAGAAGGTTTAATTTTCACGCAGATCCGCCGACGATCAGCTCGGTCGGGCCAGATCGACTAACCACGGCGTTGTTATTTTCTGGAGCCTCGTTCGAGTGTAATGCTGACGCTATGCCACCGGCCGAGTACAGGTGATCTATTCATCGAATGCTTGCTGCGAGTTCCGCATCTTTCTCCGTTCCAATTTTCCTTCTTTCTTTCTTTTTTTTCTTTCCTCTCCCGTTCGATCAATTTTCTGTTAGTTGATTCTCACCTCACCAATTTTATATCGCATCGCGCGTAAACACAATTTCACTGGAAAAAAGAATTTAGATCAGCGGTTCTTAAATTTAATAAATTCAAAGATTCCTCTCGTGTGTCACGTGTATTTTGCCAGTACTATTAATTTTCTTTTTTTCTTTTTAATTATGATGTGAAATGAAAGATGCTTGGCCATAATGAGAGATTAACCTTTGTGCAACTGGAAAGCCGGAGAGAGGAATTTTGCTTTCGCGTTGTATCTACAGGATCAGGTGCGGTTTTCACCTATAGCTCGGGTACGTGGGTGCGCTACTACCCAAAGGACTTACAGAGAAGTCCCCCCTGCGGAAATATCAACGTTAATAAAAATATATAAACCGCCAGCAAACACAGTATACAACGATATTCGATCAAAACGCGATCTCTTTCATTTCTTACACTTCTCTGAGATTTAATAATAAATATTTTTTTCGCATTCGTGAATAAAATGAAATTCTAATTCGCGAGTGAAATTATAAAAGAAACATTTATAGAGTATATCCAAAATATACGAATCTTATTTACAATTTAAGAACCGCTAATTTAGATTGTACAAATATATATATTCGAAGGTGTAATTGCGTAATTTATCATTTTATTTCGTTTGTAAATATCTGCTTATTATATATAATTTTCGCCTGTTTACGTACTTGTTGCTTCTTTAGTGTTTCCCCAAATACGAACGTGAAACGTTATCCGTATTTATGAACATTTTGCCTCGCACGATTAGCATGGCACCTCGAATGGTGAACACCTTATTGTTCGTCATCGTAGTAGCACGAAGTAGCATATTGAAAAAAATCGAGACGCGACGATTATTTTTTCCAATTTTGAATCAGGTGGGCTCAAATCTTCACCGACGGCCGGATGCCATTGGAATGCGGTACAGGGCAACGATTGATCCTGACGAACGTGACGTACGAGCAACAGGGTCAATATATATGTCTCGCCTCGAACAAGATCAATGGGAACATCAGGGAAGTTAAAAGTGATCCTGTATCGTTGCAAGTGGTCGGCGCGCCGAGGGTAAGAAGGCTCATAACGAATCACGTCCATTTTATTCAATTTTTTCCCGATCTTTTTCGAATCGCTGTTTTAAAATTCTGATAAATTTCCCACATCTTATAAAAAAAAAAAAAATGATATAAATCTTGCATCGCTCTCGAGAGACGAAAAGTCTTTTTTTTTTTTTTTGGTAGCAATTCGTACGTTGAGGGCCACTCGTTTAATTTGTGCGCGCGTTCGAAAAGATGAAATCAAATATATCACGCCGCATGGATTAATCAGAAAAATTCGGTTGACGCGCAAATCGAATTGAACGCGACGACGATGATGGTCGAGTTAAAATTTAATCGATCGAAAATGTAGGGTCGAGAAGGAAATAAACACCGGGGTTATCTGGTTTTTACACGTTGTAATTATGTATTATCGATTCGATGCTTTTATCGCGAAATCAATGCACAATCGGAAAACAAACAATTTCTATCTGCAATTAATTAACAAAATTATGTTTGTTCGTTCTACATACGCGCTCTGTCGATCTGTTGACGCACACACCGGAATATAACTCTACACCACCCTCTACCACCGTGACATATTTAAATACGAAATGAGAAATTCATATTTATACCGGGCTCGTGAGTGTGTTGAAAAACTGTACGTGTACGTGCGTGCGTATATACCGAGTAAAACGTCATTTTCACGACACACTCGTCGGTTGATTGCAGTTACACCGGTCCCATTTGCCGCCTACGTTTCGTGGCCCATGATCCGTGCACCACTTGTGGTTCCTGTATATTGCCGCGAAATCGACGCGATATATTTGACTCTTTCACGGAAACATTAATTTTAAAATGTTCGTAACAAAAACTCCCGTTTAAAAAAGGAAAGAAAAAAAATGGGCGAGAGGTAAAAAAGAATTGTCGACCAGTGTATTAACACTCTTTCGTAACTCGCGCATTTTCATATCGCGTTGCATTGTCCCCGATAAAATCGACATTTATTACAAGATTTTCACGTTGGACCGATCGAGTTAGTTTCGAAAAAAATGTAGAGATATTTGTGACGTGAAAAAATTTGATCAAAAACATCTTACGGGAGAGAAAAATAAGTGTGGAGCAAGATCGGAAAAAAAAGATTGGTTAACCTGTGTCGCAGGTGGTGAAACCGGCTATCACGGAGAAGTTTGTCGTGGCAACGACCGAAGGGAGCCCGGCGAAATTAGAGATCAGACTGTGTTCCGACCCGAAGCCCCGGCTCGTGGCTTGGGAATGGGGCAGCACCAGACTCCACGCCGGTTAGACTGCTTCCTAGCTTCTACCGCCAAAAGTATTCGAGTCTTTGGTTTGCTCTTTCAGTTTTTTTTATGTACGTCTCTTCTCACTAATTGGCACTCCTTATTACTGAAAAGTGGTATACTCGCGATTAATTAATTCGAGCATCCCTTTAGCCCCAACTTTCCCCCTTTAATTATCAACCTTTTTCTCGCGTCCTTCTCGAATCGGAGAACCCCAACTTTCACGACGACGAGCCTTCGATCTTCCACCGACTATCGACTGCCTCTCGATTCTCAAGACTTTATCTTCGCCCTTTCCACGAATTTAGTTCGCACCTTGTTCGTTCGGATTCGTGTAGAATCACAATTTCTATTTTTAAAATTTTCCCCTCTTTCTCTTGTTTTTCTCTTTTCTTTCTTCCTTTCTTCTTTTTTTTTCGTTCGTTTATTTCGAGAGAATCTCTCGTTTCTACGATCGTCTCGACAATTTTAAGTTGATTTACGATATTACAACGCTGCGAAGAATCAGCATCGAGTCTAATTATCGGGCAAATGTTCACAGGTGAAGTACTGGAATCACGGTATCGAGCGTTGGATCTAGAGCCGTTAGCGGTCGAGGATTGTTACACAGCCGTTTTAGAACTGACTAGCACGGTGAAGGAGGATCAAAGACTGTATCACGTAATCGTGGAAAACGATCGTGGGAGCGATCGTCGAGCCCTGATGTTGAGAGTCGACGAGCCAGGCCAGGTAATTAAAATACGATATTCGTCGTAAAACAAGGACTCGTCCAACCAATGAATTTCGAGTAAACATTCTCTTGTGTTTTTCTTCTTTCTTTCTCTCTCTCTCTCTCTCTTTACTCTCGCGAGAACAAGTGGACTAATTAAATAATTGAACAGTGTCTGCTGGTATTTAAATTAAAACGGTCGAAAGCATATATATCCCGACGCACGCGTATATATCGCGTGCACGTTCCAGACAATGTTCCCTTGGCTCCAGTAAAAAGCTTTTTTTTTCCCTCCTGCCGCGTATTTGTTACAGATTCCACTCGTTATCGGCGCTGTCGCTGGGTTTACGGTGCTCTCGGTGCTGGTAATGGGATTCGTTTGTTTCCTACGCTCGGATAGATGCTGCGTGGCCAGAAATACGGTGCCTGCACTCCAGCAAGTGCATTGGTAAGCACGCGATATTGCGTCTCTGGTGATTTGCACGAATAAACATCGAAGCAATTTACATGGAAAACCTAGAGAACTCTTTTCAAGGGGACACATCCTCACGGAGCACGTATATACGCGCTAATGAATTATTCGACGCATTGTTCCCCCTCCTTCCCGTTCCCTTAATTGTTGGTATCGCGGAATCGACGCTAATTTCTTCCTCTTCGTGCGATTCCACGCGATACGCGATATGCCCAAACCAATCGTATTGCGCGCGCGAAAGCAAAAAAAAAACTGGGGATAAAGTAACGATATTGCTTTACACGATACACGATATAAAAGTGGATCAGAGAGCCGATGGCTTGTTTCAGTACGAAGGCTTCGAACACAATGATAGAGGATCCCCGTCTAGCGGTGGATACGATGGAAAGAAACAGTCAACAGTACGCGTCCGAGAAACGGCCGAATCACGTCTTGAAACCCGTCCCGTCCCAACAATATCAACAAGAGTGTTATCAACACGATCCGCCTCACCAACAGCAACATTATCAGAGGCATCATCACCATCACCATGGACAACCTCACGGGCCGCAATACACGCTTCAGGTCAGATAAGTTAATAATAAACAGAAAGAAACAAGAAACAAAAATTATTCTCACATGACGATGTCGCTGAGCGATGTCCTGCAAAATGTTGTTTTATTCCCTTCTCCTTTTAGTCCCAAGTATCTTTCCCCCATATAGTTGCGCGAATGCACGAATATATATAAGAATATATATACGCAACACAAATTCCCTTGACACTGTTTTCTCTTTGTTTTTTTCGAGCGAATCCTTGATAACAGATTCAACGCAACGCGATCCTCCGGGCAACTCATTTTAATTTTCCATTCCTAGCACCATCTAATCAAGTTTTTTCTTTCAATCCTTCTACGTGTGATTTTTCCCGGAGCCTTTCGAATTCTTTTTCCTTAAAATCCCCGCTACTGTTTACCGGAGAGAAAAATACCGGTACAAAAATATCTTTGGATTTAGACGAGCATCGCGTTTGCTCCATTACATTCGCGCAAGTATACGCGGTAAAGGTGAAATTTTTTTGGCCCCGCGAAAACCCATTTCTCCGGCTAGAGAGCGGCCTGGTGTCCGCGAAAAACAAGACGTAGAAGCATTAAGTTCATAGCCGTGTTTTCAGCTGCTTTGGTTTTCCGCATTACCTGTATAATCCTGTACAGATACAGATTGCCAAGCATGATTCCTCCTCTTTCGTCAAAAGTTGAACGAAAATTTCAAGGAAAATTCAAGATCTTCGAAGCGTTGATTGTAGCAAAAGTTTCATGTTCGAGAGTTTAGCATCCGTTAACATCTTTTAGATATTTACAAGCGACTTGAAAACTTATGAAAAACGATGTACGATTTCTAGCATGAAAAAACCCATTTATTTCCTGTCTGATTAATTAAAACAGTTTTATTCCATATGCTTATTCTATCTCTGTTTATTTTCATCGATCATCATCACTTCTCATCTAGCTTTTTCTTTTTCCTTTTTTTCTCTCTCGTTTATATAAATTCAAAGTTATCTCGTGAACGAAAATATCGTGTTAGAGTATCGTACATTGAATATATATTTAGAAACGTTACAGATACACGTGTCTTTACGATAATCGGTTACGTTATGCTTTCCCATTAAATACCATCCAATCGAAAAATTCACTCGTTAGACCTCTACTGACGTTCATTCACACTCAGTAAGAACGAAAAAAAAACGATTTCAAAGGATTCATGTACATACTACACTCATGCTCTGCACGATAGAATAGTGCTTTGAAAAGAACAGAATACACGTATTACAGTTACGAACTATCATCTCATAAACTTGTATATATATATATATATATATATACACGTTGAAAGTATATCACGTTTATCGTCTCCGATCGTAATACTAACCACCAAGAGACAATATAGACTTGCACAAGTATTGACCACTAGCCGCTGTCCCTTCCCCGATCGAGATAGTCATTTGAGTGATTTATGCGACCAGTAGGGTGTATTACGCATGCATTTGGTTGCATCTAGACACCGCGGTGTCCCTCTCCCAATTACCGCAATGCCCTTGTAGGTAATGTCATTAGGTACGTGTACGTAAGTAGCGGTTACAACCATTTCTGCTATAACGCCATCGAATCTCTATTCTTCCGTGTAATTTTTATCGGTAAAACGATCGAACCAATCGATTCGCAATTTGCTCCATGTTGTAACATCTTGGAAATAATTTTAAATGGAAAAAAAATATCGTGGATTACCTGCAAAAAGGAAAGAATTTTTAATTCAACTTCTCTCTCGTCTTCAACGATTTCAATATATAATCTGATCCACTTTTACAGGACATCGTATGGAAAATATATTCGCAAGAAGGTAAATTAAGCGTTAAAATCTTAGACGACTATATATCTGATACGGATTGATCGTGCGTTATAAAAGAAACGATTGTACCGTGAATAATAAGATTAAATGAGAAATTTAATTCTTTCAGCTTGCATTCTTACTATTGCTTTCGTTTTATTTTTGCATCCAAACATTCTTCAGCCACCAGTGTTTCCCTTAAGCGTTAACGAAAGAAAACGAAAGACTGATTTTTATTAAAAAAAAAAACTATATTACTCGTTTCTTAAATATAACGTCGGCTAAATCACTAGCTGATCATGTGCATCGAGATATCGAAGAAGCTTGAAAAATTTATATAAATATGTTTTAATATACACACATATATATATAATTATATTATATACATACGGTTGTGAAGATAATTACTTACGATAAATCGCATTATCGACGAATCTATTATTATTATTATTATTATTATTATAATCGGACGGTGTGCATCCGCCAGTGTAATTAAAAGCCACAGATAATCGTATGTTCGATTACCGATCTATTCGTTCAAATAAGCGTATCGGTAATTAGCGAGAATCGCCGCTCAATACAAATAGGTTACCATAATGCTAATCATTAATCGAAGTTAACGATTATTCAAGATAGTTCCGCGACTCAATAAACGTTAAGTTTTATGTTGTATACACGTGTAACTGATTCTTCGAAAATCGATAGAGAAAAGCATACGACTATTTACTTAAACCAATCCTTGAACAGATGTAGAACGTGCACGGTATAATTGCTAAATCGTAAAAGATTTAATTTTAATGGCTCGAGGGAATTTTCCCTTGATTTGCGTTTGACAAGGATCATTATCAAGCATGTTACGACATCGCAAATTCCACGTGCATGTTAACATTTGTGTATGCATACCTTTTATATTCATCGAGACCTTCTTCTCCCCCACTCTTTCTCTCTCTCTTTCTTTTTCCTCCATTTCATCTCATTTGCACTTCGTCCGATCGTGGATCATCATTATCATTGCGCAAAATCATTGTAACGATTAATTAGCTTTGCTGCTCGCATCTCGAAACTATCATTGATGCCACTTCGTTCATAACCTATAACCGAGCAATCTACGTGAGACGACGCTGTATGACATTTTGCGTAGAAACAGCTCGAATAAATTTCGAGTACTCTCTTTCGTGTATCATGTTATCATTAAAAAATAATCATACAGATGCGTGTGCTTGTCCGTTTGTTATCAGACCCAGCAATATCCCTTTCACACTCGTGAAAACGATTGCGAGCATGTTGTGCGGATATACGAATTATCGATACGAAATCTATTCTCTTTGGAACTCGTATGCGGTATGTGACATGTTTGCGTAACAACGAGCACTGTTTGCTTCACATTCCCAATCTATCCCGTTTGATACAAGATTTTAAATGAATTCAGGACCGTTTTATGAAACGAGAACGAAGAATTTTGCCTTGAAAAAGTATAAATATTCAGATTAAACAAAAATTCCAATGTATCATGAAATTTTGATTAGCTAACCACTTTAAATATTTATTTAAATTGTTTATCAGACCGATACTTACCATACTTACATTATTTACATCGATATCAATAATATTAATACACGTATATATTCATTTTGTATTTGCGAATATTCAAAACTCATTAGATACGTCTATATTATATGATCGAACAAAATGATGCGTTTATAAAAATTATATTAAAATATATAAGCATTATTGAAAACAAAATTTCTATTTATATCATGCAATTGTTATCTACCATATTTTGTTTATTGACATGTTTATGTAATAAAATGCATCATTTTGGTAACCGTGTCAATATTGATACGCGATAATGAATGCTCATCAATAAGTACGTATGTAATAATGATGTAAAAAACAATGAGCCGATCATTATCCGAGATATAAAACGGCCCTGTTTCTTTCTCTGTATACGAAAATATTTGCACAAATCACTCTTATATATATTATATAGTTTACCATTCCCAAATGTCATGTAATCACCCGTAGCATATGTACATACCTGTAGAGTTTTATTTGTCCGAAGCTTCTGGTTACATTACTGGCGTGCCTTGAACGCGACCAGATTCGTATCCTCTTAAGATCCTTAAGATGAAAATTGTGCAGGGGGAGCAGCTGTTTCTCAAACCAGATCGTTTAGCAACCCTGAAGCCCCACTGCAAGATCGAGAAGCCGCCGCAGTACACAACGTTCAAGCCGAGTTCGAACTGAAGATTTTACTATTTCTATTTTCTATTGATGTACACATTGATCGCACACACATGCGCGCATCCTGCAAGAAACTGAAAATAAAAAAAACACCAGAAATGAGAAGAAAATAACGGTGAAAATGTTAGAAAAATCGATAGGACGAGACTGAAAAGTGGCATAAAATCAAATCAAAAGAAATCAACGCATAATTTGCTATCTTTTCCACCTCTCTTTCGCTCACCTCTTTGTTACGTTCCATACAACGTATCCGATGCGAAGTGAGATGTTTCATGTCGTCGATCGATATTGATACCAACCAACGAATCTTTGTTCTGAATTCTTTTTTTCTTCTTTTTTCGTGCGACAAATTTCCTTTTCCTGTACAGATTCGAAGGAAATTATCGCTCGAATAAGAACACTGAGCATTATTCGGTTGATGTTATTGTCCGCATTTATAATTCGAGATTATTGAAGAACTCGACAATATTGTGAATTTTAATATTAATTAATTTATGTTAATAGATTTCATAGTGAAAAATCATTTTCGCGCAAATAATACTGCCATTATTACGTAATAATACTGCCCCGACAAAAACGATCTTTACGATGTCGGTACCAATCAAAATGAAAACTATACTACTTCGAAGGATATTTATAATGCTTGCGATAATGTTGTTAATAAAACGGTAATTTTGAATATTTATTGGTTTTATTAATATTAAACGAACTAATTTATGATGATGTTCGTACATTGTCGAATGTTCAAAAATTAACGCAACGATTTGAATATATTTCTTTTTTTCACATAATTGTTGCTAATATTATGAGAAAACTTTCAATAAAGGAATTGTGCAAACATCACTTATTTTAATTAATTATAAATATTAGTAATACCTGATTGCATGTTTGTTTATACAATTTGTTATTTTGTTTCAAATCATTGAAATGTGAATACTAAATTTATAATATATATTATGAAAAAATGTTATATATTCACATATATTTTAAACATTCGTATACTATTAAGAAAACGTAAGTATAATTTACCTTTTATAACAAAAATAAAGTTATTTTGAATAAAATGCACTTTAATAACTCAGATAATATATTTTGACAAAATAATTCGTATTTCGTTTATCTTCTTTATATTGAATACACAATGAAATTTATATTATTCGAAATGAACCGTTTCAAATAATTATATATAATGACGAAATTATCCAAAAATTATATAGAGTAGAAACTTTATGATAAATTTTGAAATATAATTTCAATATTTTATCGCAAGAGGGCAGATACAATAATCTAGTGATGTTTTCTCTTCTATGTCTATACTGAATCAGTATCTCGTAATTCATGATATAAACCTCGTGTTAGCGGTTAGAAGAAATTACGTACTTGAAGTATAGGTTAGCGTGTATATTTTAAACATTGATAAAGATACTGCAACAATTTCTAAATTCAGTACGCTAATGTAAATTTATATCGTTAAAATTATGGCGGTACGTGTGCAATTCGAAAATAATAATGAAGTTGGAGTTTTCTCCAAGTTGACAAATTCTTATTGCCTCGTAGCAATTGGTGGTTCCGAGAATTTTTACAGGTAAAGATAAGTATAAATCGATATTACTTTATCTATAATCGCATCAATAACAAACTATAGAAGATTACATTATATTGCGCAATAATTTTCTCAAACGACTTGTTAAATTTATAACATGTGACATGTGTTGACATAAAATATTCATAATGTATAAAATATAAATTATTGGTTAATTACAGTGTGTTTGAGGCAGAATTAGCTGAAACTATTCCTGTAATACACGCGTCAGTTGCAGGATGTCGTATAATTGGACGATTATGCGTTGGTAAGCAAAATCGAAATTTGAACTTTCAAAATTGCGTCTAAATAAAAAAATAAATAAATAAATAAATATATTTAAATAGGAAATAAAAATGGATTATTGGTTCCAAATACGACGACGGACACAGAATTACAGCACATACGAAATTCACTGCCAGATAAGGTTAAAGTACAAAGAGTAGAAGAAAGATTATCTGCCTTGGGTAATGTTATTGCATGCAATGATTATGTGGCTTTAGTACATCCTGATCTCGATAGAGCAAGTATTATATCAAAAATCAAAAATAAATATTAAGCTTGTCCTCCTATTGCAATATTTATAATTGATATAATTCTACAGGAAACGGAAGAAATTTTAGCAGATACATTGAATGTAGAAGTATTTAGACAAACTGTGGCAAGTAATGTTTTAGTAGGATCATATTCTGTATTATCAAATCAAGGTGGATTAGTTCATCCAAAAACATCCATACAAGATCAAGATGAATTATCATCTTTGTTACAAGTGCCACTTGCTGTAAGATAATTTTCATATCTAAAAAAATAAAAATTTAAATATTTATTATTAAAATAAAATATGTAGGCAGGTACGGTAAATAGAGGCAGTGATGTTATAGCTGCAGGAATGGTTGTAAATGATTGGGTGTCCTTTTGTGGTATGGATACAACTTCAACAGAACTTTCGGTAATTGAAAGTGTTTTTAAACTTAATGAAGCTGCACCAGCTGCCATTACATCAACTATGCGCGCATCACTTATAGAAAGGTAATGTACATTAGATTATTTCAAATGTAATATTCAAATGTTATTGTAATTCTAACTAATATCTTTTTTATTTATTTCAGTATGTCTTAAAGTCAACCTCTCTAAGAGAGTGTAAAAATGATTAACAGTAGGCTATGTATGTACATAAATACAATATTTATGTCAATACAACTGCACAAAAGAATAATAATATTGTGCTTTCAAACTAATTTCATCAAGCACATTTTCTGTATAATTCCAATATAAAATAATTGTGACAAAATTCTGTAAAATTTATATAAAATATATTAAGTTTTACTATGGACTACTTAAATAATGATTAATTGAGTGTAATATAATTTTCATTTCTCAAAAAAAAATAAAAAAATAAAAAATAAAAATAAATAAATAAATTCAATAATAAAATGTTAATCTAATTATGTAGAAAGAAATTAATACTTACCTTTATTATATCTAATGTCAAAATTGAAATGATATCATTGTATTAGAAAATATCTTATCATAAAAAGTTTTTAATTTTGTTGATATTTTTTTTTAATGTATGAATTTATAAAATATAACTGCATATAAAACAGAAATATTCTATTGAAATATATTTTAATCAATAATATTCTCTTTGAATACAAACATTTTTTGTGTTAAAAATGTAAATTATTTCGATTCTGACCCCACCTTATTTAGTAAATGAGCTATTGTGAATAACATTGTGCGGATCAGCCTGCTAATTAAATTTATTACAAATAAAAAGGGGCAGCCTGAATTTTAATAATTTTGATCAACAAGACTAGAGTAGTGGTAATTGTTCGGTATGTAACAATTCGGAAGCAGCTGAAGAGTCTGCACACATAACTAATGTAATACCTGCTTGATAAGATGCAGGAATACGAATGTGAGTTACTCCAGTAGATAAGTTATTGAGTTGACGTCTCTGGGTCATTGCTTCGCGTATCATATTTACAACTTGACCTAATAATAATAAGCGATACAAAAATAATATTAAATATTTTTATAGAATAAATTTTAAATTGTTTAAACAATATACATACCAAAAACATTGAGCTTTCGCCACTTTTGATCCATAGCAGCGAGTGGTGTTAAATCTGTATTAGGATTCCAATGAGCTAAGACATCCGCTCTTCGTATTAGTAAAATACTAGGACTTACAAGTTGATGCCAAACATACTAAAAAATTAATTAAACTTATATAATACTTAAGTAATTAATTTATTTAAATAATAACAAACCTGTTCAGGTAAACATTCTAATGGATTAGTTAAATAAATTCCTGCTTGTCCAACACCAAATATCATTTGATGATGCCATGCATCTGGAATATCACATCCTTCTCCACAATGTTGTAAATTTAGCGTTGCTATGGGCGCAGCACCTAAAATACGCTTGTATATCTATATTGTTGATTCACATTTTATTGATTACATACCTTTTGATATCCAATAATGTAACCAATGAGACAATGAAACTTTTCTTTCGGGATAAAATGCAAAAAATTTTGTTATAACTGACCCATTTGTACATAAAGCTATGCCGCGGGCCAGATCTCCGTGTGTCGATCCAGCCACTGATCGACTATATAAATATCGTGGTAGTGGTGTACCTGGTTCTCTTTGTCTAGTATTCACACCTTTTACTAATGTTTCTAATGAAAATGGGACATTTAAAGCCAACTACGAAAATCATTTTAAATTAATTGAAATAATCTTAAACTTAATTTAAATGCAAATATTTAATAATAAATATAAAATATATAAATAATATATATAAATACCAAAGCATTTATTGCAGCAGTAGCACCACATGCAGATGTTCCTATTTGAGTTACTTGTTTTACTGTAGCTTCTTGTTCACTCCATAACATAACTTTCTCAATTGGTAAAAGGCCATCTAAACGATCGTTAGATAATTCGTTTTCCTACATATATACGTATATATATATTAACAAATAAATTATCATTGCTACATGTAATATATAATAATATATCAAATTATAAGCTATATTAACTAGATTTGAGTCACCACTCTGATTAAATGCAGCTTGTTTATTGAGCATCAATTTCTTTGCCATCATGCGATGATAAAGAGTTGAACTGAGATTCACTCTCCTAGAATTTAAATTTGAGTTTTCTGGAATGGAAGCTGATGAAGATTCAACCCATAATTCTGCGTCTGAATCTCTATTGTCACCCGGTGAAATAAGATCGCCGCTTGTATTATGATATCCATATGATTCTCGTAAAGGACATCTTGTATTACGATACATTTTACTAGTTTCCCATTTTCCTATAAATTAACAATTTAATATAATTATCACTCAATTTAAATGAATAATTTATTATTTCAATATAGTCCAAAATAACAAAAATGATATACCAATTGCATTACTAGTACTTGGCATCCATGGAGAAGGATAATTTGGTTTTATACTTGGTTCAGAATTATATGGGTTACTGCTAGAACATTGCTGAATTTCTGCATTATTCACATTTTGTACACTTTGCTTTGAGTTTTGAGATGTAGTTGCAATTCCTTGTTTAGTCACAACTTTACCACTACTTAAATCATTTAATACTGGATCAGGATCTACATTGTCTAATGCTATATTCTGTATATCTTCGTTAATAGAGGCCAAATCACTGTCTCCTGTATCCTACATTATAAAATATTAAAATAATAAATATGTGTGAATACATTTTATCATTACAATTCAATACCTGCTCACAAGAAGGCCCAGGATCAAAGTCCATTTCCAAAAAATCCATTTCTGGACTTGATCTACCACTGTGGCATTGTTCTTCCTCTTCATGTTCTTCCACTTGTTCTTGATTTATTTCTTCCTTTTGAATCAAATGAACTGCATCATCATTTCCCTTATATGTATAAATACAATAATCTTCTCCATCTGACATGTCACCTTCATTTCCAGAACTTGAATCTCTCCTCTCATTTTGTTCTCTTTGTGTATTCTAAAATTATATGAATTAATAATAAAATTAAATTTTTTTATGTTATAATAATATGTTATAATAAAATAATGAAAGAACTTACTTTTTGCAATCCACTCGGTCCTGCTATTTCCCTATTTCCATTAATATTAGGTCTCAAAAAACAACATGTTCCTTGACTTGTTGAACCTATACTACCTCCTATATTATTTAACAAGCTATTAGTTCTATAGGACCTTGATACCCAGACACTGTCTACTTCAGGACTAGAGTCTGAGCTGCATGACACTTTTGATGGACATTTTTCAATTCCAGAAATATAATCTACATTATTTTTCATATCAATATCTTCATTTGGTTTAATTGTTGTTAAATTTGACTGTATTGTGGATGAAACTGATGCTGAATTATTTAAATATAAAGTAGCATTTGATGTAGTACCAGAATTATAAGTTCCTGATATACCATAAGTATGATTCATATGCATATTATTTTGACTTGAAGATAAATTTAAATTCATAGGAGGTTTAGGCAAATTCAAAGCACTTGTGCTCATTACAGTCTTATGCTTCAATTGACTTGTAACATTAGTGTTTACAGTCTGAGATTTAATATTGTTAGCATTTAAAAACATGGGAGATACACTTGCATTTAATATGTCTTGATTTGTATCTTGGTCCATAGTATTATTAAAACTGGTACACGTAGTATCTTCTGTAGATTTTGTACCATTAGCGAATGCAATTGAAGCCTTTGAAGACAAATGATTCTTGGCACCATTATCACTCAATTTATTACTTAATTTTATTTGATCTCCATTTAATTTACTTTCAAGTTGTATAATTTTAGTTGACTGTTCAATTGATTTATTGCTATTTTTTTTTAAATTTTCTTCTAATCTTGTACCATTTTTATTTTGACTGTTACTTGCACCTTCTTCAGAATTCATATTATTTTTAAGATGATAGCACCAAATTACCTATTAAAAAAACAAAGTAAAATAATTTCATTATTTTACTTTTAATCATGAATATATTATATTACTATGTAATTTTTAATTACTTTTTTTATTAATTACAGTCGAAAAAATGTTTTACATACAAGTATTATAACTGTCACATAAAAGTATGTATGATAAAAATGTGTTAGTAGTATATAAGTAGTATTTACCTTCGAATTATTTTTCAACACGATTATACAGAGTGTAACATTAGTTTCTTTCTAAGCAAGTTTAGATTACAAAAAACTAAACGTGTCAGTCTTCGATTAATAAAATTATCAACAATTAAAAAAATTGCTGTCTTGTGAGTATGCTGTTCTGTCAAGTGAAAAGAATGAAAGGCCTCACTGCCTCACTAACATTTTCTCTCATATAAGTTCCGGAAGTCAGCTGATTAGTAGAAACAAATGTAGTTACACACAAGTCTGATATTTTTACACGTTTCTTTTTCAACAAACCTATTTAATCATTCATAATAGTATATAGTAATTCACATTGAGTTTTATTAATATAAACACAAACGACATTGAAAAAAATTCTCCTAGCTTTTTTTCACAATAAGATAATCAAACATTTACAAAATATCATTATACGCGTTACGTTATACATTTATTATTTGTCTGAAAGGAAATATTATCTAGAGTTTCTTTTAAATTAGGAATCATCATAGTATAGTGTACAAATAATGTATTCTTACACTTCAAGGAAAATATCAACCAATCGTAAAGATTCATATAGCTATTTGTGCACTTAACTATAATAAATCATATATTTATAATATATATAGTATAATCAATGTAATTTATACATAAATATTTAAATATTATGATTAAATTATATAATTAATAATATGTTTCATGAAAAAATTCAATAAAAAATTGCAATATTATAATTTTCAAACATTAGATATATTTACTATACATTATCTAGAAATTTAGATAACGTCAAAGGAATGAATATAAAAAATTCAAGATCGTTAGTTTCTAGAATCACATTGTTTTGTTTTGATCAAGAACAAATTCAATCATTTCTTATTTACAATTATTTAGATTTTAAATATTATAAGATTATTTTATAGAAAACTAAAGGAAATAAAATTTTCTTATATACAAAAATTCTGTATTCAGATTTTAAACGAACTGAATGAATGAATCAGTTATGATTCTATACATAAATAAATAAAATATTATTGAATTTTTGTGTACGTGTGGATCAATTCAATTAATTAAACAGTATTCATAATGAATATTGTTCGAATTAATTCGAGAAATGTGATTTTTATTCTTCTGGCGATTTTTTCGACTACTGTCAAACAGGCTCATATGGGTTATGGTAAATTATATATTAAGTTCGTTTAAATATTTATACAAAATATTTCTAATGATAGTTTGATTACAGAGACTGCAATTAAATATGCACAAAGAGAAGCTAATGTAAACTCTACACCAGCATATAGTAGTACAAAGGTATATAAAAATTAAATTATTTTTATTCAAGAAAAAATATGTTTAAATAATTATAATTTAAATAATTATAACATTAATAGGAAGAAATTTCAAGATTATGTCCAAGTGGTATTACTTGTTCACAATTAAGTGGAGATTGTATAAAATGTAATTTAGATCCTAATTGTGTATATGGAGCTGTATATGTTGCTAATTGTTCTGTTCTAGAACATATTGATTGTGTTGTAAGTTATACAATATTATATATCATTGCACATATCATATATTTTTATACTATTTAATATATTAAACTTCAAGGGTGAGCAATCCTTTCAAAAGAAATATATATGTCGTTACTGTTATCAAACAGAACATTGGGAGCATGAATGCCATCAAAAAAATTCTTGTAGTTCTGTTGCTTCTCCACGACAATATTACAGAACAAATTGTACAGTAAATGGTGATATACTATGTTTAGGAAGACGTAAATTTATGAAAAATTTATTATGTAATTGGACTGTGGGATATCGTTGGTCTACTGCTTTAATTTTAAGCATCACATTAGGAGGCTTCGGAGCTGATCGGTATGTTATATATTTGGTGAATTGAACGTTGAATAAAAAATAATCCATATTTTGAATATGTATTACAGATTTTATTTGGGTCATTGGCAAGAAGGAATTGGTAAATTGTTTAGTTTTGGAGGACTTGGAGTATGGACATTAATTGATGTAATGCTTATTTCCATGAGATATTTAGGTCCAGCAGATGGATCGTTATATATTTAAATAGATTTTAAAACAATCATATTGTATATAAAAAAAGGAGAAAAATTTATAATTTCAACATTAGTTTTATATATGTATATTAGTTATTCAGTCAAATAGTAGTATTTAAATAAAATATGAGAATTTTATTTATCACTTTTCAAAGAACTGAATTATAATGTGATATGTACATACATAAATCATTAAATAGAGACTTTCATAATCATAAAATATTTTTATTCTTATATAATGTTATTTAATTTTATTATCTAATTATCCTCTTTAAATCATTATTAAATCAATATATCATCAAATTATAAATAATTTTTCAATTATTCATTTACTTTAATTTTTAATTAATTTAATTTATACAATAAATTTTATTGTGTCTTCTCTATTGTTTAATAATTAATATATAATTTTTAATTTAATTTATTTTCGTAATATTAAAAATGAGATTTTATTTACTCAACTCCCCTCTAGCGGAATTATTCATAAAAATTGTACGACGTTACTGAGTTAGTGTGTCTTACAAAACTACGAAAGTAAATACAGTTTTGATTAAATTTGATCGTGTGACTGACAAAAAGACAAATATTTAACAATGTACGTATATAATTTATTTTTTATATATCATTATAAATTTTGTATCTCATAAATTCACTATATAGCAATATATTTATCGAATGTTTTGTGTTAACCTTAAAATAAAATGTCTAATTACAGGAAGGACAAAAGTTTATCAAAACTCGAAAGCATGGCAGATGTACGAGATATATTAGACATCGAGGTACCTACTACTAGCGAGCTCACAAAAGAATCAATTATAGGCAGTGATAAAAAAAATCGAAAAAAATATGAATACAAAGTGCCAAAGAGGCCAGAAGGCATGCACCGTGAAGTCTTTGCATTGCTCTGTAAAGATAATAATGATGTACCACCGTTATTTCCAACGGATACTGCAAAAGGATACAAACAAGTTAGAGCTAAACTTGGTATGAAAAAAGTTAGACCATGGAAATGGACACCATTCACTAATCCGGCTAGGACAGATGGTGCTGTTTTTCACCATTGGAGACGAGTTGCAGATGCAGGAAAAGAATATCCTTTTGCCAAGTTTAATAAAAAGGTTCCTATTCCAACATATACCAATGCAGAATATGTTCAACATTTGGTTACAAATGGTTGGACAAGAGCAGAAACCGATCATTTGTTTGATTTGTGTAGGAGGTTCGATCTAAGGTTTATCATAATCAAAGATAGATGGGATTGCACAAAATTTCCTGCAAGATCTGTAGAAGATTTAAAAGAAAGGTAGATAATTATTTCAAACTTTTCTATTTCTATTTGTATATTTGTATATTTTATATTGTTTAGATATTATCAAGTATGTGCAGCTTTGACAAAAGCAAAATCTCACACCGATAAAGTTTATATATTTGATGCTGAACACGAAAAACGCAGGAAAGAGCAGTTAAAAAAATTATTTGAAAGAACACCAGAACAGGTAGAAGAAGAGCAAATGTTATTAACTGAATTAAGAAAAATTGAACAAAGAAAGAAGGAAAGAGATAGAAAAACTCAAGATTTGCAAAAATTAATAACAGCTGCTGATCATCAAGCTGATCCAAGAAAGAACGAAAGAAAACCAGCAAAGAAGACTGGAGCTTCTGCTCGAAATAGACCAAACAAAGCAGATACCTCTCATGTAATAATAATCATAATTATATTTTTGTACTTATATTAAGAGATACTGAAGTGATATTGAATTATATAATTTTGCAAAAATGTATTAATATAAATTAAAATTTTTAGACAGTGGAATCAGCTGGAATTAAATTTCCAGATTTTAAAAATAGCGGTGTTTCTCTTCGTTCTCAACGAATAAAGTTGCCGAGTAGTTTGGGTCAAAAAAAAATGAAGGGTATTGAACAAATGCTCAATGAACTTCGAATAGGTATAATCATCAAATATGCAGTTTATTTTTTATTTTATTTTCCTTGATTTGATTTTATATATACGATTTTCTTAAAGAATTAAATCCACCACCTACTGAGCAAATATGTCAACAATTTAATGAATTAAGAAGCGATATCGTTTTGCACTACGAACTTCGAAGTGCATTATCGACATGCGATTATGAATTGCAATCGTTGAGGCATCAATACGAAGCTTTAGCACCTGGAAAGGTACATTATTTAAATATAAAATGATAAATTTCAATTTTTCTGAGAAATAACATAAATAATCAAATTTTCAGACATTAACGATACCACCTGCCTTGTTACCAAAAACAGAGCCTGAAGTTAAAGCAGACATAATAGATGTGGTGGGTTCACCCAGTATGCCATCCATTACCCACTAATTTTTTTAAACAAATTGCCAAAAATTGTAAATAATTTCTTATGCGATATTGCGGATCACCGAGTTCGTTTGTTTAATTCTTCTGTATAATTTTTTTATTTTTTATTAGATAACAATTAAAAATAATTTAACAAAATGTTGAAATCATTGAATAGAAATATCTTCTCCTTTCCCATAATTTCGTTTTGCATTATAAGGTGTACAGATAACAAACAATAATAAAATAACTGGAACGAGACGTCAATTACTTATATATCTGTGTATTTTATATTGTCGACAAAAAGTAACAATGTACGGTCAAACCGTATAATTTATCTACAACAATCTACAATAGATTACAATATGTTGTTTTGTTTTTGTTGAGGGTTAGAGGGAGGCAGGAATATTAGAATAACGGGAATTGGATTTTTTTTTTTCGGAAGGAACGGGAAATCAGGTTAAAAGTGTGGAGGAAAGATAGTCGATGCAGGCCTTTCTTCGTTCGTGCTCCGCGCGCGCGCGCGCGCGTTAATCGCGATACAGTTGACTGTTTTAATTCTATATTAAATTACTCGATAGCTCTAGCCGTACTTGGTACGGAATAATGCATATATATCTGGTTCTTAATGATCGATAACCCACCGCCCGACTTTTCCATCTACGCCGTGCCGTGAGGACTCTCTCGGTCAAAGTTAAGTATAAGGAAAAATTGGGCACAACGTTGGCTGGCATCGTTGACCCGCATATCCGATCCATTGTTCGCGAATCGTGCATCCTCTCGTCTCTCTCTTTCTCTCTTTTTTCTCTTTTTCAATTCATGAGCTGACGCTTCGATCGTGGTCATCCTGATAACAAGATGTCATTTATTTTTTTTAAACAATATAATATATATTGTATTCTAGAATATTATAATATTCTTTTTTCGATATTCAAACTATTTAAACTAATACTCAAGCGGGTTGATCGAAATTGCGTCCTCAATTTAATTTTTTCCAATATTCTTGATTTATTTTTGGAAAATAATTTTTTTTCAACAATTCTGACTCGACCAATTGGAAAGCGAAATAAAAGAATACGTTCATCAATTTTTCATCGTCCAATTTGTACGTGAGAAACAAAGTGAAATGAATTTTAGAAAAAGATCAAAATACGAAGTGTTAAATTTTGTTCAATTGGCAAAGAAAATGACATAATCGCAGCAATGGAACAAGCAACTTTAAAGCTTTCAAAGGATAGCTTTTTTCTGAAGAAATGCATACTTTTATTAGATTGGTTGCCTCAAACTAATATTATAATAGAATATCGAATATTTTAAAGATTCGTCTCAACGTTTGAACATAAAATGAAACAAATAATATTTTAATTCTTTATAATTCTTTTTCAAGGAAAAATTTTCAAGTGAGACAATAGAAGCGAGGGATGATAAACGATTGAACGCGTCAACGTCTATTTTAATCGCATTTTCGATAATATTTTTCTATTTTTGTAATATTTCGACTGGTTTATTAATCGACTCGCGCATTTTTTCATGACGAGACAAGCACGATCTTTGGTTCTGGCACAGCAAACGGGTTGGGTGGAAAGAGAGAAAAAAGTTGAGCCACGAATAAAGGAACACCGCGGCTGGCAAAACACGTGTAAAACGCGTAATACGTGTCTATATGTATATACACACTGCATATACATGTATACATATATACACATATCTGTAGCAATAATAGTAATAATTATAATAATCGTAGCGATAATAATAATAACAATAATAATGAATACGAACAACTTGTAATGTACAGAGTGTATGTGTACAACGAAAGTTCCCTTCGCCTTTTCCTTCAAGTCGTCTTTCTTTATTTCGTTTCCACTTTTCTTTAATGTATTTTTTTCTTTCTGCGCTTGATATTTTATTTTATTTTATCTTATTATTCTTTTCTCTTTTATACAACGCGAAACCTTCCACAGGGTTATTGATTCAACAACGTTCGAGCGATCCTGCAACTGACCGGAGAAGAGATTTGTCTCGTTATTATTTTATTATTATTATTATTTTTTTTTTTTGAATTACTTTTGCTGCTTCTTTTTTTTTTTTTTTTTGTTTCTTATAACATGTAACATGAGAAATCGTATCTTATTCATTAAAGACATTCCCTACACAACACGGCTACGATAATGCGTCATGGATATGTGCGCAAGTGCGTGTGAAATAGAATGGAGGGAGAGACAGAGAGATAGAAAGAGAGAAAAAGAGCGATAGGATGAGAATGGAATGGTCAGAGGGGTTGAGGGATGGATGGGTGGATGGGTGGATGGGTGGATGGGTGGATGGATGGATGGATGGATGGGAGTGAAAGGGGACAGAGAGAAGGGATGGATGAATGTTAGAATTGAGAAAGAGGAGAGAGGTTGCAGAATGGTTGATCGAGTAGGAAGTAAGAATCGGGTGGATTTGGGGTTGTCGAGTGTCCGCACGTACGCGCGCGTACGCACGTGCGCACATAGGCACACGTTCTTTAAAGTTTGTATGTATAGATTTCTGTATATAATATTAATCATTGATTTTTTTTCTGTTGGTTGTTGTTGCTTTTAAATAACTAGCTTCCTTGTATGTATGTATATGTATATATATATATATATACATATGTATGTATATATATACACACACACATAGATATATGTACAATACATATATATGTGAATATATATAGTTGTATTATGTAAGAATAACATGTACGCTCGTCAATTGCATCAAATTTTCTTCTCTCTCTTTCTTGACTCATTCGCATCTCTCTCTCTCTCTCTCTTTCACGTTCATTTTTGCTCACATGCATTTTTTTCTCTCTCACGTTACACTCTCGCATTTGTTCTTTCACACATTCGCTTCGGCTTGCCTATAATTTTCTACCTGTATTGTATATAACTACAACGCTATGGTAGACAACAACAAGTAATATTATCCTAAACTTGTTTCACCTGCTTTTCTCTACATCGTATTCGTATATGCCGTAAAAATGTTGTATATAATGATATTAATATTGTTTACATATTTTGTTTTATTGCACGCGGTATCGGTCGCGATGGAACTGCTACGTCGAACGAACGTCAAGCGTCCGATTGATCTTCGATTGATATTCGATCACTAATTTTGAACGAGCATGCAACGAACGACACAGTTTTTTTAAAATTAAAATTCAAAAAATAATAACGGGTGGCTGATCTTTTTCGAATTCTTACAGATTTTCGTATTTCTGTAAAAGTAATTCATGAATTCATATCTTCTTATGAGACAAGAGAAAAGAGGACGATGCAATCGATTTGTATGTTCAATTGTCAATCCTGGACGCTCGTTCGCCAACGATTTGATTCCAACGCGACATTTATACTTTAACATCATCCGGTTATATTTTTATTTATGAATTCTTTCTTTTTTTCTTTTTCTTTTTTTTTTCTTTTTTTTTCGAGATTTCATTGTACTCATTTTTTTCTTTTTTTTTCTTTTATCTTGCATTTAATCCTCGTTAACGCTCAACTCGCACGCGATCAGCGATTTCTCTAGATATAAGCCGAAAATCATCCTGCGTGAGGTGTAAATAACATGGTCGTTGGTGCAGCATTTGTCTTGTCTCCGTTGAAAATACGCTTGTACAGGCGTCCTTACGAAATTACACCATGACTGAGACAAACGAAAAGCGTGGTCGTCTATCGAGAAGATCGATTTGCCGTTTACATATTTGACAGGTATCACAAAAATCGTCAAATCGCTTATCGAGACCTCGTTGTTTCTCGATCAAATTGCATATGCACACTGCAATCCGTAGTAAAATTCAATATAATATTTATATTTATACATATGTATGTATATATATATATATATATATTTTTTGTCTTTTTTGTTTGTGTACTCGAGTGTATGTATGGGAGTGTGTATAATATATATATGTATATGTATGTATATACATACTAGGCTGATTTCGTCTAATCGTACGTATCTTAAATAATCTGAAAAACAGAATCGATCCTTGTACGTTCCAATTTAACCCTAATACTGTCATCGTTCTCCAACTCCACGCTTTTCTTTTTAAAACAAAATTTCCTTCTTCTCTCTAGGAATAGATAAACGTTGGTATACAACAATTTTTTCTTGAACAATAATTTAACAATAATCTTTAACTTCGAAATAATTTGGTAGATAATCTAGTGGAAGTTTCATAGAAATGTTCATTGTGAATACTGTGTTCATCGTGCAACGTGTAACAAAGAAATAATGAGATTGTTGATCGCCGACCCTCGAGATGTTTAAGCGCAAAGGATCGCGATACATTTCACGATTATTCGATTAACTCCCGTTGTAACGAGAAAATGATCACCCATTTTACATCACTTTAAAAGCTGTATCGAAAAGGATTGGAACGTGGAAATATATATATATATATATATATATATATATATATATATATACATATCACGCGCGTGGAACGAATATTCGAGGGCAGAGAAAGGGTTAATAGAAGAGCGACAATGTCATATATTCGTACGCACGAGCGAAAGAAAACGTTGCCGTAATAAATTCATTCTATTTCCTCGGACTCTCATCCCGACGTATACAACGTTAGACCTTTATATATTTATATGCGCCTGTATATAATAGATAATGTATGTATAATAGTATAATTATTTGTAATATTTTATCCATTCTTTTTGTTTTTTTTTTGTTTATCTAAGTTTCTGCGATAACCTAGGTTCATTCGTCTTTTCGTTTATCTCGTAAAATCCGGATTTTTTTTTTAATTATGTCGTATCCAATACGTTTACTACTGCGGCGATGGACGGGGGTAAAACCCTATGTCATGCGACGAATTTAACAATGACAATCATAAAATATAATGTATATGTATGTATATATGTATATATATACATATACATATACATATATATATATATATATATATACATACGCGAAAAAGAACTGGAACAAACGAGATGACACGTATATGTACACATATATATATATATATATATATATATATATATATATATATATATGTATATACATATATATATACACATACATATACATATCTGTACACGCGTGCGCGCACGTTGCAAGAGAAACACCTGGCTGTTGTTGCGTGCAACTAATCACAAAAGACGTGATATACACGTCAAAGATCGATAATTGCCTGCCATTTTTCACGCGTGTAACCTTCGTACGCGCACACACACGTCTCTTATAGTATACATAGTGCGGTGTGCGTGTGTGGGTGTGTGCACGCGTGCGACCATTAATACGTGTCCAATAATCGATCTGCACGCGATTGAATCGTTTATCCATCATTCGAAAACAATATATATATATATATTTATATATATATATATATATGATAATATATGTATTATATATACATACATATAATACATATTTAACATAATTCTTTAATCGTGTATATATATGTATATATATATATAGAAACTTTGTAACGCTTTTATCCTTTTATTTTTTTCTTTTTATAATTTTCCCTAAGTATCTTACAATTTAAATCTCTAATAATAACCGCTAATGTATATATTTTAGTTATATTTTTTTTTATTAAATCGTCAACATCTCCTTCTCTTTGATATGTGCGTTCACGCCTTGTCATTGCCAAGAGAATAATTTTTTCTTTTTTTTTTCTTTTTTTTTTTTTGGATCGTTAAGCCTTTATAAGCGAAATTTCTTTTCTCTCTTCTGTTTCCTCCATCCCCTTTTCCCCCATTTTCTAGCACTCTGTTTCACTCATTCACACTTGTATGTACATACACTCAAGCTCTCAATCTTTCTCTCTCGCTCTCTCATATACACTGATTCGTGCTGTCGTTTTCTATCCTCCTCTTTCTCTCTTTCTTATTTTTCCTGATGTTTTTCTCTTTCTCTTTTTTTTTTCTAGACATATAATAACAATTAACGTTATTGAACGAATGAAAAAAAACAATATTATCAACACGATCGTGTGACATACAGGGAGAATAAACATTTATCTTGTCGTATCAGAAGAGAAACAAACAAGTTTCATCATATTTCTTTGACTCGTATCACGGAATCATATTTTCCTCGCGACTGTCCAAGTCCTAAACTACTTGACATATCACGCGCGAATTCGTTCGATTCCATCAATTCGATTATTTGGCAAAATAAGATAATTCTCTCGCGTATTTCATTCGCGGATATTCCAAGAATGACAATTTGAAAACATCAAATACAAAATTTTATATACGATTATTTTGGTCCGACAAGCATTTTATGATCCTATGATCCGAGTCGTCGCGTGAAAGAATAACTAATGAAAAGTGAATTTTCGTTGACGTGTTTAATGTAAAATGATAAAAAAGACGAAAAAAGAACGAAAAGGGGGAGAAAAATTAGGGCAACCGTGATGACGATCGCGTTGAAACGAACTGGGTCGTAAAATATATTTCGATAAGATCCTTCCTCGGTTTCCTGTTTTCATCGCTCGAACGAAAAGAACCTTTCCACCAGCTTAGATATAAACGCGTTTCGAACGGCGAAAGAAAAATAAGAAATTTTGAACCGTAATTCGCTACAAACGAATAGTCTGTCGATACTGGCATTGGTACCATACGCATACCGATATTTTCGACAACGTAAGATTCGACTTGAACGATCGTTCTTACATACCGCGTATATATATATATATATATTTTTTTTTTCATTATTTTTCTTTTTCTTTTTAATATATAAAAATGAATTTCGAGCCGTTAAATATATAGAATCGGCCGCAACGACGTGTGTCCCGTTACGTCTCGTCGCGAGACGCGCGTCGAAAGTTCAGAGATTAGAATTGAAACTCGATGTCCCCTTTCAACCCTCAACGATGTTTATCCTAAAGTATTATAAAGTACAAATTACGAGCGTGATAATACCACGAGCTTCGAGCATTTCTCCCGACCTTCGCCTTATCACGCGATTTCCCGTTCATCCGTTTTCGTTTCAACGAGAATAACGAACTTAACGAACTCTCCCCTCGTTTATCGTTTACCCTTCTTTTCTCGCAACAATATCTCCTCTTCAACTATATCGACTACCACGATTGCGATGCACGATTTCGATTTCGAAACGAAAAATTTCTTCGAGAAAAATACCTTTTTTTTTCTTCTTTTTCTTTTTTTTTTTTCTTTTTTTGTTATCCGACGATTCGCGATTATAAATCTCTTACCTCTTCAATTCAGGAACTTTCGTTTCGTCTCGAAGACGAACAATTTTCTCGTCGAATACTCCTTTCTTCGTATAGATGATCGAGTGCAAGAGGAATTGGTTCGAGAGGAAGGTCGAAAGCTCGAGGAATTGCCTTATTTTGTTCGCGGCCTCGGCCACACCCGTACTGAACGCAGGTCAATTCGCTTCTTTGATGACCAAACGTCGTCTCTTGGCGTTGAACCTGTTGGTAGCGCGCGATTTTTCTCTATGTTTCGACGTACGAATTAATAATCGATCGTTACGATATCAGTTACACTCTACGATAACAAATGTTTGATTGAAAACGTTTATAATAATTGAAGCTACACGGAATTTCTTTCTCTCTCTTTCTCTCTTTCTTTCTCTCATTCATTTCTCTCGCGCAAGCACTCTCTCTTTCTCTCTCTCTCTCTCGCTCTCTTCCTCGGCGTGGTACTAAAAATGCTAAATTGCAAAAAAGAGGCGCCGCCGTTTTTATTTCATTTTTTTTTTACTTCCATCACTTGTCTGCGTATCTCTTATTCTCCTCTTTCCTTTTTATCATTTTTTTTAATCTTTTTGTTTCTTTTAATCGTTTTGTTGATCAGTGATCGGTACTTCGGGAAGATCGTATTGTGCATCTTTCGCTACTTGCTTCTCATAATCGTTTACGAAACTATTAAGAAACGCTACGTCCTATCAGCTACTTCGCGCTAAAGGTTTCCTCTCCTGCTCTCGTTCGTTTATAATAATCTACGCGCTTTAACGTTGCTCGCTCATTCGTGTCAAATCGTCTCGTGAGAAGCTGCTGCATTCACTCTTCCATTGTCCTTTCCGTCTCTCTCTCTCTTTTTCTCCCTCATTTATACCCACGCTTTTCTTCCCTCTCGCGAATCTCGGTTTTACTTTCACGAATCAATCCGAAACCACATCTGTTTTTTTCCTTGTTGTTGAAGTATCAATAGTATCAGTAGACGATAAGGCGAACAGCTGACAATTAGACGCGATGCAACGCGAGACGATCGGCGATGATCCTCGCTCTTCTTCCTCTTCTTTTTCTTCTTCCTCTTCTTTTTCTTCTTTTTCTTCTTTCTCTTCTTTGTCTTCTTTCTTTTCTTTCTCTTTTTTCTTTTCTTCCTCTTTCTTTTCTTCCTCTTCTTCTTCTTCTTTCTCTTCTTCCTCTTCTTCCTCTTCTTCCGCGACAAATCCTGGAGAGAGTCGATTACCACCACGGCCGATCGCCACCACGGATCAATAGTGGAATTAATAGTGTTAAAAGCGTAAGATTAATTCGATGCTAGAGATGTGAAAGTCGGTGGAAAACGGGAGGGTCAAACAACACTCGGACGTTTTGTGGCAAGAAGAGCGAGAACGATAGACGTGTAAGACGTGTGTTAGCAGCGGCTAAAAAGAGTTTAAGAGCAAGGATGACTCGTAGAGAGAACGGGGGCGCAAACACGATGTTTCCTTTTTCTCGGAACGCGATCGAGAACCGTTCCACGATTCCCTTCCCTTTTTTCAGTTTCGAGTCGAGAATATACAAAAGCGTGACAACGTTTGAAGTATGCGCGAAGAGTGAAATTTCTCGTTTAATTTCGTTACCGAATCCCTGTTATGTTCCCTGTGTTCTTCTTTTCTTCCATTCTTTCTTTCTTTTTTCTTTGTTCCTCTTCTTCTCCGTTTCATCCCAAGTGAATTTCTGGTCTCTCCTCGTTACGATTTGATTCTTTGCGTCAGCTTTTTTGCGTCGTGCGAGAGTATTTCTTTTTTTTTTTTTTTTATGTTTTCCTGTTTTTTCTTCTTTAGTAAAAAGCTAGGCCGCTGTTAGGCGTTCAGGCGGTTCCGGATACATACGTCGCTCTTTCTAATCGTCTCGTCGCGCAGCGATCACGCTGCGATTATTATTCACATTTCTTCTCCGCTTTTTTTTCTTTTTATTTTTTTTTATTTTTTACTTTTTACTTTTTATTTTTTATTTTTTTTTTTCGATATTCCTAAAACTTAGTCGGTATCACGTTATAACTATTTGTTACAATCTACGCGGTCAAAACGGTACTTTGAAACATTTTTATATAATACAGAAATTCTGTTAACACGAATTAAAAAGTTTTTCTCTTCTTCTTCGCTTTTATCTCTCTGCCACATTCACCCTCCCTCCCTCCCCCCTTTCATTCTTTCATATTCCACTCACACACTTATTATCCTCTGTACACGTCTCTTTCTCTCTCTCTTTCTCTCATTCTTTCTCGCTCCATCTCTCGCACTCCTCTCTGTTTCTCCGCTCGCGTGTACATGTAACAACGATATATAATAATATAATTATTTAACATCGTCTAACGATATCACCATAGCGTGGCGTAGCGTGGCGTCGAAAACTCGAAAGAATTGTTGTTAGTGAAAAATAGCTTAGTGAGAATCGCTCTCGAGATCACGAAACTTCCTTCTCTCACGCATATATATATATGTATGTATTGTATATGTACGTAATCAAAAAGTCTGTTCGTCCTCTTCGGCTTCTCGTATTCGTCGCTCGAAACGCTCTTCTTCATTCTCTCGTTCCTCGCGCGAGATCGTTGCTAGCTCGTTTACTCTTCCACGCTAGAAAGAACGGTGTGCAGTTACTCTCTCGTCGATCGTTTTGGTGAATACCGTCAAAATAGAAGGTGCAGAGGCAAGCGTCGCGGGTGTTCTCGTTTCGAAGAACGAACGAGCCGGCTGCACCGCGTTCCCTCCAACAGCTTTCCTTTTAATTTCGCTACGCGATTTTAGGAAGGTTCGATCTCTCCTCGTGCCTCTTACGTAGATTATATTTGCTCGATAGTTTTAGTTAGTTAGTAATCCAAGTTTAAAAACGGGCACGCCCGGAACCGGAGCCGCGTATCCTCGGCAAAACGAACGCTCTCGTTCGTCGAAACGAGGGCGGTTCTTCTCGGCTGTTGTTGCTCCTCTCGAAATTACCACAGCCCGCTCGGGAAGCTCTTGAAGGCGTTCTTCTATTTTTTTATTATACAATCAGAAGGGAGATAAGAAATTTCGTATCTGCGATATTCAAAGGATCGATTCGACCGCCATCGTTTCCGCGATTCGCGATCCGAACCGGCGCCGCTTCCGTTCTCGGCGTGCAGGAATGGAGCGCACTTTTGGCGATCGACGAATTCGTTTCCAATCGATCGAGAAAAATCATGCCACGTTCGATCTGTTCGATCGAAAGTGGAGTCGCAGTTCGTTTATTTTTCTTTTTTTTTTTTTTATTTCTTTGAACAATATCAATGTTTCGCGGCGTAACAAACGGCGTAACAACGTATGTGTCGAGGTATCACGCGCGCGTCCTCAACGATCATTCGAGGCGATTGCGCGATCGATCAAAATCGAAACGTTGGTCGTTTCGTCCCTGAATTATCGATTAATTAATTTAATCTCACGACGTCGTTTCGATCTTTTCCCCTTCTTTTCTTTGTTCGAAAATTGGAAAAAGCGTGGAAGAAGGAGGATCCCGATTGCGAATGCCTCGCACATTTTCCCGGAAACGACTCGAAAACGAAGCGTCGACCGTCAGAAATCGCATCCGTGCAGATTTTGCGAACACGACACAGTAGATTGGCTATATTCTACGATTATAGGCGAAAAGAGAATGTTGCTTTTTAGAGAGAGAAATCAGCGAGCGGTCAGCCCGTCCATTGCCCAACGAGGAATCGTTCACCGCCAGCAATGGAATCGTGCCAAACGATCGTAAATCGCGATCGAGAACTATATATATGTATATATATATTTATTTATTTATTTATTTATATATATTATTTTACACGATAGCAAATTCATTGTTTCCTTCGTGGAACGATTTGGCAGTTCGACTAACGCCACTTGGAAAGTCACGAATCGAAGCATGTCTACGAAAAATATCTCTTCCTTCTTGATTAGATGGACGTAGGCGTAAACCTGGTCGCGAATTCGACGATTCTCGAGAAAAGTCGCGTTGGAAAACGAGGAGGAAAAGGAGAGAGTGTTTCGAGATATCGGCGCGTCAAGCTTCGAGCGTACGCGGGAACCTAACGAGTGGCGTCGACGAGCGAATTGTCTTGAATAAAGATTCTACATCTAGGATAAGTCGAGATCGTAAGAGAAACGTAGTTGGTAGTTTTTTCGTACGAGTAGAAATACACGGGAAGAAGAAGAATAAGAAAGAAGAGAAAGAGTAGTGGTAGTGATAACAGTAGTACTAATAGTAGTGGTAATAGTAGTAAGTAGTAGCAAGTAGTAGTAATAATAACAGTAGTAATAGTAACAGTGGTAGTAATAGAAGAAGAAGAAGGAATAAGAAAAGATTAAAAGGAGGAATAAAATGGTGCAACTCTCTCTCTCTCTCTCTCTCTCTCTCTCTCTCTCTCTCTCTCTCTCTCTCTCTCTCTCTCTCTCTCTCTCTCTCTATGATATTATATAAAGTCGATATTACTTCGCGCAATCGTTGGCACGATCGAGAGACACGCTCGCTGCGTTTCAGCAACGACTGTTCCATCGAACAGGAGGTCGCTGCGATTCTTAACGAGACGAGTATTTTGTTTCAGGTATTTCAAGGTTTATACAATATGTACACGTATCTCGACTAGAACAAAAACGCTTCGTAACCTGGGGTAACGTGTTAACCGTTTTGGGAGGGTAACGAGATTCTCGGGGAACGAGGGAAGGGGGATGTGGTGCATCAACACTGTTTTCGATAATTATTTCGGGAAGGCTGTTATCGTGTCTTTCTTTCTCTTTCCTCTTTTCGATCGATGCGGCGCTCGAGGAAGATTTCTCTCGTCGGCCGTGGACCACTCGCCGACGACGATGATAATGACGATGACGAGACCCGTAAATGTGCGTCCATCTACCGTCCTCGTTGGACCTCTGGCTTGCTCGGATGCTCCTCGTTCCTAGACCGGACAGACCAGGAACTCGTACTCGAACATCAGCGAGACGGCGACGAAGACGAAGTAGAGGAGGAACATGGTGAACCCGAGGCCCTTGTTCATCCGCCACTTGAAACAGGCGATGCTCAAGATGACGAACAGCAGCATGCAGAATAGGATCGCTATGCTGCACACCATCCCCACCGAGTTCACTTCCACGGGTCTTCCGTAGATCAAGCCGTACAGCAGCCACGGTACCGGAAGCCTGGGGGGCAGAAATACAACCGAAAATCGAGCCGAATTTCATCACGGTCATCAACTCCGTTTATACGAACGAAATTTCTCATGCTTCATCGACTTCTTATGTCTCTGTCTACAAAATTAAACAAAGGATTATTAATTCGTTCAACGATAAACGCAAAACGATCCTGGTTGCAAAATTATTTTTTATAAAAATTCTGCAATAGTCGAAGCGTTCGAAGCGTTTTAGAAAGAAAAGGAAAATCTTCTCATACGAATGGCTGTGAAACTCTCTTATCGAACGAAAAAAATCGTAAATCGATGGAAGAAAAGAATTAGATAGAATTCTATCTTATCCTACGATATTCTTCTTATACGCTTGTCTTTCAGTTCAAGTTCGGGGAGTTTTACTGTATCTGTTAATTCCATTTCGTTTTATCAAGAAATCAAGAAGAAAACGTTCGATTATTTCTCGTCATAAAAGATATCTCGATTCGACGATTACGCATTTCCTTCGATTTACCACTTCTACACGTACATTTCGCAGAGAGAACTGTTTACGATCAAGTGGCCCGTGACCTCCTTCCACTCGACGTTGCAGCGAATTGAAACTTTTCGCTCGGAAAAAAAAAAAAAGAAAAAAAGAAAGAAGATTTCGAAACATTCCGTGCATACGTCATTCGCGACCAAAGGATTCAACGCGATGTCGACTTTCCTTTATATATCCTGTCGGTTGTCAGTTTACTCGCGACCCCTCTCCCCTCCATCCCACCCTCAATCCCTTATCCAACTCCGCGAGCACACGGAATATTAAAGGAAAAACTGGAACGCGGCAAGAATTCGCGATAAATCTTATTCGATCGTCGCTTTGCGTCGGATCGTCGACCATTATTTTCATCGCCTCTAATTCGTAATCTTCGAGCCACGATCGCGCCTTTCCCGATATGTGCGCGCCTTTTCATCCCGAGAGTGGCAGCTACGCCCGAATACGCGGTGCACAAACCTCCCCCTACCTTTTCTCTCTCTCTCTCTTCTCGGGCAACGTGCCAGCTGGCATCTCTGCAACGACCGAATGCGTGCGACCGAATCGATCTTCGATCGACTCCAACGCGTCTTGGCCGGGAAATCGTGCGTGTACGTGCACACGATGCGTGCGCGCGTCAAACAGAGCGCGAACGTGGGTGTGTACGCGTTCAAGAGTCCACAAGAGTTTCGGCGAATTCGCGGCGGCGAATTGATCTCGACTCGAGTCGTATAAACTGTCGCGTCTGCCCGCGCGCATACGCGCTCCCCACCCCCCTCCCCATCTGCCGGAATACCAGAACCGCTCGAGGGGATTGGAAAAAGGGAGGGGGCGGTGTGTGTGACTGGTTATTTGGTTCACGTCAGGGAAAAATTCTGCCACGAAACTCTGTTTGCGTTTATTGTTGGCGTATCTTCTCACCGCATAATCTCTTCTGACGACGTTATTGTCGCCTCGGACCATTATCCCTCGCATCGATTCAAATTTTCGCTCAGAAATGCGTTAAAGATATTTCTCCTCCCTCCTTTGGATCCTTATCTATCGTCGTATTTTCTAAAAGAATATTTTCTATACTTTATCACGGCACATCTAAAGATATAAGACGATTAAATTAATTAAACTCGATTACCCCCAACGATTTTATTCGCACAATCTCTTCCGTATAATATATCATCGTATAAACCGAGCATTAGGCTTTTTATTTCTTTTCTCTCTGCTTCCTTCCCCGAGGAAATATTCGTCGAAGAAAACGTATCGTCGTAATCGAGAGAGAGAGGGAATATTTGCCAACAAAGAAGTCTATTCTTCCATCGAGCGAAAAGAAAAGAAAAAGGGGAAGGATGTGTGGACGAGGTGTGATCGTCGAACGACGATGAGTCGCGTCTGGCATAGCATTTCTACTATTTCACGCGCCAACGATGTAATAATAATAGAAAGGATGCGTGTATACGTTGAGAAGGGGTTACGAAGATACGAATGGAGAACGCTATTACAGGGAAATAGCGAGAATACCTCAATGGGTTGGCGCAACGACCAATTCCACGCCGCCTCCTCTTGCCTCCATTTGATCATCGGTGAAATTCCAATTTATACGTTCGAATCCTGTTCGTATAATAACTAGATAACGACCGTTCTATCCCCTTGCGAGTTTTTCAACAATTCATGAATCCACTTCGGAATCGGAAGCAAACTAATATATATACATATACATATATACATATGCACGTATATATATCAATGGAGAAAAATTTTGAAAATCACGGCAAATTGTGAACAGCTTTGAAGAATTCGAGATACTTCGTCGAACTTCATCCCCCAAGTTTCGAAACTTTATAATTTAATCATCTCGAATTTGAATGTCATTTAGCCCAGTCTGGAATAATGGATACTTAAATCCCTTTTGCGATAACGCGGCAGAGAAGAAAGATGTATTTTCCAAGTTCGAAGGACGATTCCTTTCTTTTCTTTTTTTTTTTGTTTCTCAATAATTCCCGATATACAGTTTCCTCCTCCCATTTCGAGAGGATTGTAAACGTATTAAAAATCGCTTACTCGGATCTTTCGTTCGATGACGTTATTCATCTCCCAAGATATCTACGTTTTTTTTCTTTATGGAACGGCAATAAATGCAAATTAACCTCGCTTCGTTTATCGCGTACAGTATCTCGTTTGTTTGTTGAACGAAGAATAGACGGATATAACGTCTATAGAACAAAAGTTATCGCGTACATAAAAAGTTTATAGGAATTACGTTAGTTCTATTAACTGGCAAACGTTGATGTAATTTTTATCGTCGCTTGCACGATAGTCTCGAGAGATTTTTTTTTTTTTTTTAAGATCGTCCGTTTTGGCACGGACAATGAGATCGTTCGAGACTTTTTCTTTTTCTTTTTTTTTTTTTTAAACAAACTCTCAAACTCGAGGGGCGAAGAGGGTTTTCGCTTGCTAATAGCGAAAACGATGGAAAGATTTGATTTAACGAAGCTAAAGCCGAAAGCCTCCCCCTCCCCATCGGCTATCCATATTATCCAATTAAATTGATTGTGGCCGTGCACACGTTTCCGATATTTCCAATAGGTTGCCGATTGGCGAATCTGTCAGAAGACCATTTTCTTCAGCCCCTTTCATCGAGTAATCGTTCCCGACGTCCAGTAATTTCCGTTCATCGAATACACCCCCTTTCGCCCGCAGCCCGATCGATCCAAAGTCTTAAGAAAAGTTCGCGTGTTATCCGCCATACGAAATGGAAAAAATCTTCTTAATCGCCGTGTGTCGAGATTTTGCCTAGAATTTATACAGGCGACGATCGTTTCTTCAGATTTCCTTGGTGCGCAGAAGAATCGATGAGAAATCGTAGTAGGCGCAATTAGGCAAGTGTTGATAGGTCATCTCATCGTCTCATCGAGCAACAATCCAGATCAATTATAAATACGAATTATATAGTACGAAATGAAAAATCTCTGTCGAAATCTCTCTGTGGAAAAATGAAAAATATAATTCGACGATATCATCTTGGACCTAATCTATAATCTTCTGTCAGAAAAATCAACGACCACTTAATCCCTTCGTGATCTTTCGATCACAGCGAATTTTTCGAATCGCGCAACGAAAATTTCGAAATAATTTCCGTGGACTTGTACGAGAGATCGAATAGGAATCGTCGAGGCGCGCGATGAATATGCGAGCTAACGAGAGATTCCACCAGCTCAAAGTAACATAATCTCATTACTCTCGCCTTAACCACTTCTTTCCCAAGAATAATGCGCCCATCTCTTTTTTTCTCTCGGCTATGATGTAAATTCCCGCAATTGTAACACGAAATAGACTCGGTTAAGTTTCAATTCGTGGCTTTGTGCGAAAGCGGAAACGTTCGAAGAAGAAAGAATATTTAATATATTTCATTCATTCGCGTTTAACTTTTATTCGAATCGTTCTCGTCGAGAAACTTTGAGAATTCTCGAAATCGAGGTATCTTCATCGAAGTCAAAAAAAGAAAAGAATCTTTAGAAACGGAAGATTGGATTGGATTCCACAGATTTTCTTCCCTTTCCTATCGTCGAATCGAGTGTCCCGTATGAAAATTGCCATAACCTGGATAAAAACTAGCGATGACCAGCTATAATCTAAACATCTATATACCCTCCCCCGACCTACATCCGATTTGCGAGTATGGATCGGAGAGGAAAGGCGAGAAAACGTGTTTCGATTCGATTCAACCGTCGGGATAGGGATAGGGCTTATCATTATCACAAATCTCCATATGGGCGAGCGATCGCGATAAATAATTCAAGTGGTACATCCCCAAGGTGGAAAAATCCGAGTAACACAGTTTCCAACGAATTCCATTCGTATTCGTTGCGCCGGCCGTTTCCATCCGGCGTGCGAGTTTCATCCCCTGCAGGAATATGGAAAAAAGGAGGCGCACAAAGGAGAAACGGGATTCGTTTCGTTGGTGTATTGGAATATTGGACGTCGTACAACGCTCACCCAACGGTCACGTCGAAGATATTGCTGCCAACCGAGCTCGACACGGCCATGTCGCCGAATCCTTTCCGCGCGACTATCACGCTGGTGATCAGATCTGGGATGCTGGTGCCGGCGGCCAGGAACGTCAGGCCCATCACTTCCGGTGGAATGCGAACCGTGTCGCCGGCGACATTCGCCCACCAGACCATCAGGTACGAGTAAGCCGCGATCCAAAAGATCGAGCCGATGAACGTCACCGCGAAGAACTTCTTTCCTGTAACAAACAGACCGGATAGAGATCCGCTCGAATCGAATTCCCTTTCTTTCTTCCCCCACACTCCTTCGCCGCCCAAAACTTTTCCTTCTCCTTCCGTTTTCTCCGTTTCTTCTTTATCTTTCTCCTCGAACCGGGCGTTCGTTCGAGTTTGCAATTTCGTGCACGGATTTCAAAAGCTTGAATAAGCTTTCGCGTGTCTGCGCGTGCGGAAGGAGAGAAGGAGCGAATCGGTGGCGCTCGCACCACGCCCGAGACTTTTGTATCGCGATAATCGAAATCTAAGCTCGAATTGCATTAGTCGGATAACGATCGAACGATTTCTTTATCGGTCAATATTATCAATTTCGAGGATAAGCTTTTCCATTAGATCCTCCCTATTGTTCGAGAAACAATCTATCAAGATAAAGAAAACAGAGAATGGAAAGAAAAGCAAAAAACAACTAGATGGATCGAACAAAAAACATTCTCCATCCCGTTAGAAAAAGGGATGATCGTGTTCGTCGTGCACACGCTTTAATTATTATCCCGACATCGAGAGATCTACCTATTAATCATCGAGTTTCCATCTAATCAGGATTGGCTGTGCATTTCGAGAAGATCGAAAATCGCGAGTTCTGAAATTCCTTTTCTCTTTCCTTTTGTATCACAAGTAATAAACAGATCTCAAACGGGAATACGATTCTCGAATTACAATTTCTCTTTTTACGGATTTTCCCAGCTCCTCGAATAATAAGACATATAACGACGATTATGAGTTACGACGATTTCACCGATACCGATTATTCCGATAGATCGACGAAATGAAAGTTCACCGATTTCGAGGGCACAAATTGATTTCGAGAGGTCGTTTTCCAATTTTGCGCAACAATGAAAATCTAGCGCTCGCCGCGGAGAAGCTGAATACGACCGCGAGGTAACAATCAGTCGCCGACTCGAAATTAGCGTGTCAATATCATCTTTCGTCGATGGTATTGTGTCGCGTTGAAATACAGGCTGTTAATAGGCCGTGATAATGCACCACGTCCGTGATTGATGGAGACACGGGAAACGGTTTTGAATAACAGCGCGTGTCGTCTCCCGTCCATCTTAGAACCGTTTAATTGCATCGTTCGATCTTCACGCCATTCAACATTATTATACGCTACACGACATTAAGCTATTTAAAGGGAAAATTTCATCGATATCGAGTATCGATTGAAACGATGATATAATTCGAAAGAAAGCAAAGTATTTTCTTTTTGCTCAATTGGAAAAGAAAATATTATTAATATATAGATGATTTTATAAAAATTGCAATTTCAGGAAGC